>NC_056750.1:825683290-825983290 GCF_019279795.1 Protopterus annectens | reverse complement strand
ATTGGCAACCTCCAGACACTTGATCCCATAGAGTTTGATTTTGTCAAGGGGCGGTCATGCCTGTTAAATTTGGTCGACTGAGACAGTCACCAAGGCCGTAGACGAGAGGAAGATGGTGCACACCGCCTACCTTGATCTGGTCAAAGCCTTCGAAACTATTCCCCACTCAAGTGTAATAGATAAACTCTCTCAACTAGGCATCAATCCATATGTTACCAGATGGGTAGAAAACTGGCTCACTGATACAACCCACCTAATCAAAATAGGGTAAGCTACCTCAAGTAGTAGACCCGTAACAAATGGTGTACCCCAGGGATCAGTCTTGGGGCCTCTGCTGTTTGGGATATACTCTTTGGAGGTGCAGGCCAAATCTAGTGAACTATGGCTGACCAAGTTTGCAGATGACTGCAAGTTGGGCACTGCCATCAATTCCCCTAGTGATGTCGACATCCTCCAAGAGGGTCTCACCCAAACAAAAGACTGGTGCCATAAACATGGCCTCAAACTAAATACCAAAAAATGCATCATCATCCCTTTTGGGGAAAATGACATCTCCACAAATTATCACATTGATAATAATGTACTAAGCATGCAATCAGTCGTGAGGGACTTGGGCATCAAGGTTGATAGCAAACTGACTTTTGACCATCATATTGCCTCCATTGTACAGAAAGCTTTCTACGTGGCCCACCTCATTAGTGCAGGTATCTCATCAAGTGACAAGGTGTTCATAACATCCCTGTATTTTTCCCTTACAAGACCCATTATTGAGTACAATGCCCCTTTTGGCATGTACTTCACAAAGACATGCAGCAGCTGGAGAGACCACAAAGGTTCCTCACCCAGAGAATCCAGAGCCTCAGATATCTACCCTACACAGGTAGGCTAAAAGCCCTGTTCCTCTACTTAGTTTCCTACAGACTCCTCAGAGGTGACCTCTGTCTGGCATACAAAGCAATCTCAAACCCTGCCCTGATGGGATTGCTGCATATCTGCAAATCAGGCTCCACTTGAGTAACCCACACGCGCAACCTCAGCCTGGTCTGTGACATCACTAGGATATGTTGGCAGGACAGATTTGTGTCCCAGAGACTCCCCCTTTTGTGGAATAGACTCCCTCTCCACATAAATCAGAGTACCTCATTAAACCTTTTTAAGCGCAACCTGGATAACTGGATGGGGAACAGAAAGTTCACCCCTGGGATTCTACCTGTGTCCCTGTTGGACATTGGCATAGGGTGCTGACTTGTTGGAACATGGACTAAATTCTTGGCTAGGCTTGTAAGGGCCTCATGGCCAATAGCCTAGTAACTTTCTGTGATCCTATGATCCTATAAAGAGGAAACGCATGACCAAAATCAAGAAGAGCAACTCCATTAAAGACAAGTGCTCTCTTACACAACTAAACAAGACAATAAGAGGTCTAATTAAGTCCAACAAGGCAACTATGAGGTCAGGTTAGCCTTCCAAGCTAAGGACAATCAGAAGGCACTCTTCAGCTATGTCCAGAACTTTAGAGGTAAACACAAAACAGTGTGCTGAACTGGTGGTGAACTGTGTCACCTACACTGCTCAGGGTGGCATAGCAAATCTACTGGCTGATAACTTTAGCTAAAAACTTTACCCCAACTACCCCCAAATTTCACCTGGTGAAATCCCCTCCAGCATACTTCCTACATTTATCAGCAGCACCAAATGCTGATAGCACTCACTAAAGCCAAGAACACCATCTCTGTGGGACCAAAATCATCCTCAGTTGCCGCCTGAATAGTCTAAAGCATGACCTATCCAGAGCACTTGAGACACTCATCAACTACAACCTTGAACAGGCTACATTCCATGTTTATGGAGGACCGCAGCAGTCATTCATTTCCAGAAGAGTGGACCATCAAGTTACCCAAGGAACTACAAACTCATCTGTCTAAGAAGCTTAATATGCAAAGCCATGGAACAAATTATCATGGATTTGATAAACAAGGACATTGACAACCTACAGACATTGGACCCATCCCAATAAGGTCATGCATCCTTAACCAGGTGGACTGCTTTGAGAGGGCCACCAAGGCAATGGACAAGGGTAAAACAGTACATACCGCATATCTTGACCTGACTAAGGCATTCAGTACAATACCCCACTCAGGCATTACTGACCAGATCTCTGAGATTGTTGTAAATCTTACTTAACTCACTGGATTGCTGGATGGATCACAGACAGGACCAAAGAAGTCAGATGGGTGAGACCACCTCCACCAAGAGACCAGTCACCAGTAGAGTGCCCCAGGATTTCATGCTGAGTCCGCTACTGTCTGGCATCTGCCTCTCAGGTCCAGCCCATTATTTTATTCTAATTAATTAATTAATTAATTAATTAATTAATTAATTTTATTTTGGAATTTAGCTCATTTTGCTTAAGAGCCCTAGTGAATTTAATACAAATCTTAAGGTTCATCTTCTATATAAGAAGTTTTATTTATTTATTTATTTTGGGTGCAAAGGCACCCCTGCATGAGGTGGGGGGGGGCCACCTCATGCAGGGGTGCCTTTTACACCCATCATCTTCTAACACCATATAAGCAACTCCAAGCTCACACAGCCTTGTTTTTTCTTTATTTATTTATTTGTTTGCTTGCTTGTAGGTAAAGCTATGACATCCAGGTTCAAGGATTTTATAGTACCACTCTACTCAGCCCTTATGAGACCAGGAAAATCTGACTTGGCTACATAGCTCATTTCCAGCAGAGGCCCAGGGAGAAACCCCTCCTCCAAAAATGATATTGTTATAATTATAATTGTAGCGCAGAATACATTGATGGTGACATCATTATTATGCCATGACTGGCCAGTAATATTCAAAAAGGAGCCCAACCAGCACACCTGTTGTAAAGCTGAGAATATACCAATGGAAAAAGGTCCACTCGGCCGGACTTTTTTCCATTAGTACAAAATTTTTACTTTTTTTTCTTTTTTTTTAATAAATTTACATAACTGAACACCTCAAGTGAATGAGAGAGGTAGTGCAGAGAAAAATAAGAGGAAAGTTAGGTACATTCTGCAAAACTAAAGAAACATACCTGATCATACTTTTATTTTCTCTGTCCAAGCTCTCCTGAATGTTAAAAGTCTCCCAGTTTCTTTTTGCTTTTAAATAAATAAAAAAAGCAACGGAGATCTTCCTTTCTCCATCGCTTCCTTTGCACAGCACTGATGTACCGCATAAGCATGGGAATGCAAGTCCCATATGCATGCGCAGTACATCAGAAAAGCCCCACGATGCCACAAAAATGCAGAAGGCACCACAGAGGCATTATACAAAGACATGATTTCAAATGTAAGTATTTTTTTTCTTAAATAATGTCATTGTATAATAGCAATAACAGACTCTGTGGTGTGGTATATTAAAGATGTACCCATGGTTGGCTTTATTTAATCACTTGGGCTTTGCCCTCATGATCAAACCACATCAATCTTGGGTAAATCCTCAATATACCACACTGACATCATCGGTTATTGCTATATTAAATATCAGCATGTGAACATTTGCAGAATTAGGTGCAGATTTAGTAGATAGTTCTATCCAGGCAGTTTATATATACATTTGCAAAACAGCATAGCTTAAAGTTCAGTTAGAGTTTTAGCGAGAGAATTTAGGTCGAATGATGTGGGGGGAGAAGAAGAAGCATGACAGTCATTACATAGTCAGGGAAAATAACCTGCGCAGGTCAAGTGACAGCGATGGTTTGCTTCACCAGGTGTAGTCTGCGTATAGAGCCACATAGTTTGTAGGTACTGCGTGGGTTGGGATTTAAAAGTGTCTATTTTAAATATCAGTTTGAGTGGGAGAGGGATGTAATTCCATAGTTTAGAGACAAAGATGGGAGCATAATGAATCTCCTGCATTGTTTCTGGATTTGATAGTAAACAGAAAGCATATATCACTGAAGTGTAGCTCTCTGCTATAGGAGCATGAGCTTTTGCAATGCAAGTCATTTTTTCTGGATTATAATTATGTTTGTGGGCTGTGACTAATTGGTAAGTTTAGAGGGGTACTTCTAGCAAGTTTAAGTCTTTTAGAACTTCACACTGAAGTGTTCTGCATGGGGCATTAGCAGCAAAATGAATTACTTTGTTGTAGCATGTCAGATTTTTTGTCAATGTTATGCAAATTTGTTAGAACAGGTGATGCATGCATTGGAAAGGGGAATATGTATGCTCTACCAATAGATATTCTAGTAGTATACATCAGATGCTTCTTAGCCCTGTATAGGCAGCCGAGTTTCATTGTTTTTTCTTAATGGCTTGAAATAGGTGTTAGCTGAATTTTAGATTGTCCATTTGTATTCCCAGTAGTTTAGTTTGAGTCATAATTTCAATTTTGGTATTGTTGGCTGAGAAAATATGGAAAACACATGTTTGATGCGTGTGTACTGTTTGGGCATGAAGAACATTAGCTTGGTTTTATTTGGGTTTAGTAATACACTGGCATTACATAGTTAGGATTCTACAACTATGAAAGAGAGCTGGGTGATTTCGTATTGCGTTGTGAGTGTGGTGGCAGTATAGATAAAAGTCAAATCACCTGCATGTCGAGCAGTGGCAAGTTTGGTTACAGTGTAGCGATTGTGAATATGTTAACTAACAGTTTGTCTAGGATCGATCCTTCTAGGACTCCAACAGAGACTGTCCAGTAAAGCGAAAATTATTGGTAGCTTTTAACAGCTTGTTCTCAGTTAGATAGGTAGCTGTGGAACCTGGAAAGTGATGACTCACCAAGGATGAGGGATGCAAGTTCAGTAAGGAGAAAAAAGTCAGTTGAGTTACCACCTTTATGTAATAATATAAGAGGTTTTCTAGATGGCAGATACATAGTTTTTGATGATATAACAATAAATTAGTAAGGGGATGGGGAAGGCCAAGGCATCTGCTGCCACATTTAAATATTCAGCTGGAAGGTTATCAGTAAACAAAGCTGTTGATTTTAGCTTCCGTAATAGTTTTCTATAGAGGAAGTTTGAAAGGTTACTCTGTCATTGCTGAGGGAGAGTGGAGTGGTGAGGTGGATATTTGGAGTATTTTTTATTAAATGTCCCTCATAACCTGTTCAACTGCATGGATTACTGGCATACATAACCTTTTTTTCCTCACAAATACATCTCCCTCTCTTTCTTCAGACAAACTCTAAGATTTGTGAATAGTATCAGCTCCCTGAATCATATATTCAGCACCTTCTAGGTTAATTACTGTTTTGTTGCAAATTCCGCCCAGATGGCGTGTATCATCAGACAGTTTCTTGTCATTCACTTATACTTTTTATATATCACCTATTCACATTATGTGGCTTTTCCTGAGCTTTTACAAAATTTGCCAGTTCCCCTGTCCCAGCTCTTAGTCTCCCGCTGGGGTTTTGATACAAATAATTCACTCTTTTTCTCTTTTTGATACTAAGCTGATGTCTGCAGAAGTGCATACATTACTTGGATGGTGTAGGGTGAACCTGCCAACTATTTGACTTTTTCTGTGAATTAGTCTGCCTCTTTCATCTCCGTTTTGGCCTCACATGTACACCCTTCCCCTCGTTGATGTCCTTTTGTGGTAAATCACTAAGGGTTACAGTCAGTAATACCAGTCATTTGAGTTTCACAGTTCTTGTTGTTCAGAAAAATGCATTTGCATTTGCATGCAACAGCTGCTGTGACTGTTGTTAACTTTTGTAGGAGAATTAGAGCTGTCCAGCATTTAAGGCTATGGGTGGTTAATGAACTTCTTCCTCTAGTTATAAGAGCGGGTTTGAAGCCTTCCACCTCCATTTGCCTACTGTATTTAGAGAAAGTCGCTTAATCAGACAGTGCTCCTGAGCTGTTCTGAAAAGGAGCTCTTTACTAAATGTTTTTCATAGTTAACCGAGCAAATAAAATATTTTAACTTTGATCCCCCATTACTTTTGTCTTTGCCCAAAATTCTTGAACAAAGAACCCAATTGATATTTTTATCTGTCCCTTGCACAATTTATGTCTTTCTAGCAACTGTTGTATATTGCAATCAATAAATAATGACACGCATGTGAGATCCTGACTTTGTATCCTTCAGAAAATATTTGCTATTATAAATCTTGTTATTCTGAATGCTTTCTAGTACACAAGAGAAATACTTAAAATCTTTTCTGATTTTGAGTTTGGTCCCTGATTCTTGAACTAAGAAGTTGGAGTGGGGGCAGGTAGTGATGCAATGGATGACATTGTGCGGTTCTTACAGTTGTAAGCTGAGATGTACTTCTGAGACATCATTTATGAATTTATTCATTCACTTGACCTTAAGCAGATATCTGAGGCATATGGTCCAAAAGGTGCCTATAAATGATGGTTGTGTATGTGCTAAGGGCATAGTTTTCAACTGCTGTTGGTATTTCCCCTCATATTTATGGTCTGTTCCTCATAAAATATGTGGCTGTCTGGTAAAGTGCTGTGCACTGAAATCAGTAAATAATAGCAAACATATGCGTTTCAGACTTTATACCCTTCAAGTCAAAAACTTGATGTACTAACAACTTTCTAAGTATATAAGACCAATATGTAAAATCTGTCCCTGATTGTGGGCCTTCTACTAACATTATATTTTGTCTTTGTTTCTGATTCTTGAGCTTAGAGGTTCAGTGCTGTGGGAAGGTTCACTGTAACCTTCAGACCTGAAGTAGTGACTTGAAATACATTGCTGTGTCTGTTTTTCTAATACATTTGGCAATTGCAGCTATTAGCCAAAAATGGCAGTCTGGGGATAGGGACAATGTACCTCTTGAGTGTACCTCATTAGAGCATTATTCTTTAGCATGTGATTGCAACTGTTAAAACTTCCATGTTCCACATTCAAAGTGTCTGTCCCATATTCATTGGTATGATGTTGTTTAATAAATAGCCATGGTAAATAAAACCGAATCATATTAGTTCAGCAAAATAACTTGTTTCTTGATGGCGCAGTGGTGCAGTGGTAGAGTTGTCACCTCACAGCAAGAGGTTCTCCGGTTTGATTCTTGGCTGGGGTGCCTTCTGTGTGGAGTCTGCATGTCCTCTTTGCATTCGTGTGGGTTTTTTCCGGGTGCTCCGGTTTCCTCCCACATTACAAAGACATGCATTTGGAGCGTTTCTCCCCGGGCCTCCGCTGAAAATTGGCTTTGTTCCAAGTCGGACTTTCCCAGTTAACAAATGTTAAATAAGAAATAAAAGTGTGTGAAAACAGTTATTTTATTTACCATGTTGCTAACTTCCTGAATGGAATTAATAAATGTTGCATATTTTGCCTTTTTCTTCCATATTGTTAGAGGTGTCGTGTCCCATATTTTGGAGATGAAACATTGAAAACTATGGGATGCAATCAGTGGCTGATTGCGTTAAAGTGACCATTGCTGTGCCATGGTGGAAGACATGGACTCAGCTTAGTGTCTCAAGGCTCTAAATTGAAGTATATTACTGTGATTGGGTGCTCTTTCACTTTTTGCTGGCAGAAAACCAGTTAGATATGTGGTGAGTGGAAGCAGTAAACACTAGCCATAGCACCAATATACATTGTATTTTTTAATTAATTTCTGTAGGAGTTAACATTGGGGTGGGATGATATTTTTCATTTTCTTTTCAATGAGACATTAAAACTTTTGAGAATTTGGGTGATGGGTAATGTATAAAAGGCAGTCACAAGATCAGTTGTGAATGATTATTGATATGGCTTGTTGAGTGGACATAATATTTGTCAAACAGCAGCAGCAACATGGCCATTATATCTCTGTGATTTCTTCATAATTAAAGTTAGCACACTGTCTTTAAAGGGGCACATTCTATTTGGTCACAATGCATGTGGTCTGTACACAAGTATTATACTAGAAGTCCTTTATTTTGTTATTATAGGCTTCCTTCAGGGAACTGACATATGGCATCTTGTATACAGGCAGTAAATTCAACATTAAAGAGAGCCTTTGTTGCCACAATCTTGTACTATTTCCAGTTTTCACTTGGAGGCTGTTCAACCTGTGATGCCCAGAATATGCGTGTACTAAGTTCTCATTATGTCAGAAATAGCTGAATAATTTGGAATGAAATTTCAAAGGAGACAAATGTACAGCCTTTCAATGAAGCATCCCAGTGGCTTTAGTTCATGTGCCTTTGCTGCAAAGTTTGACATTTTGCAATACACTTGCTTTTCAAAAGACACTCAGGAAATTCCACGACTCTTTACCTCAAGTGCTATGAGATCATTGGCATCTACTTGAGTTAACATCAACCTCACCAGATGGGACCTCAATTTAATATCACAAAGGGTGGAACACTTAGGAGTGTACAACACCATTGTACTGTACTGCAGTACCAGTAATGGAAAATGAATCCAAGAATCTTGAGTACAGCACCCACAGCCTTTACATGGCAGATGTACCTGCAGAGTATACGGAAGAGTTTTAAAATAAAAGTGATGATACCTTTAAGAGATGTCTGCAAGGAAAAGTATGGGATTTTTCCAGGCAGAGCAGGAAGGTTGTGTAGATCAGGTCATGAACACAAGTGGCTGACATGACATTGCATCATGTAACATATCTCGGCACTCACAACAGCACGCAGTGCAGATTTATGTGATCTAGGAGATGTCAGAATACAGTCACTGCTGTTCCAATTTGACAAGATTGACTTAAGGTGATGGGAACAGAGTGTAAGACTACCATCACACTATGCAATTCATTTGATTTGACTAATGCTTACAGATGACTTAAGGTCTCTGTGTGGAAGACACTGTAGAAATGGGGCTCCATAGGACATGCTGAAGACTGTTGATTGGCATGTGAGAGTGTGAGGTATCCTTGTAATTTTGTCAAAGCCAGGAAAAGTGGGATATACATGGATGTATAGTGGTCTGGATGGCTATTGGGCATACCCTTATAAAAAATTCATTGCTAGATATATGGTGCCAGACTAGCTGATGAAGCAATAATTATTTTGTAGCAACAGTCACAATGAAAAGGAAAAAGCACACAGCACAGTACGAACAGAAATAGCATGCATATTACAGCATAGATGCCCTCAAATACAGTCATTAAAGGAATGTGACATTGTATAATCCAGTTATACAGCCAAAAGACAGACGGAATAGGGACACTGTAGCATATGATCTCATAACAAGTATCGTACTAAAACGAGAATTTTCATCCAAAAATACTATATTAATAAATGGGGCTATTGCAGTATAGACTTTTAGTTATGTACTCACCATAACTTCAGATGTTTGGGATCCATCTCGCCTACATTCTGACTGATGGGTTCGGAGCCGATCCTCAGCTCCGACTCGGCGCGCTTATGCCAAAGAGCGAAGTCTCTTATTGGCTGAGCTTACTATATCCCAGGATGCACCGCTACCAGTCCCCCAGATCTAGTTTGTCCGCATACATGCACACACGCATGCACTGCTTATATAACATTGACAGATGATACAAGATAAAAAACAGTAGAACCCAAACTGTTCAATCTCTTCTGATCTCCAAGGCAGGGGGAAGGAGGGTGGGTATTAGGAATGTAGGCGAGATGGATCCCAAACATCTGAAGTTATGGTGAGTACATAACTAAAAGATGTTATGTGATCCTATCTCGCCTACATTCTGACTGATGGGACAGCGCCCCTAGCACCTAAATCCTGGGTGGCTCACTGGAAAACACTCCTGAGTACCGTGGAACCAAATGATGCTCGTCCTTTAGATGCCACATCCAATTTATAGTGGGAAATGAAAGTGTGCGGGTTGGACCAAGTAGCCGCAGCACAAATTTCAGAAATAGCGAGCTTGGAATGGAATGCAATAGAGGTAGCCATAGCTCTAGTAGAGTGAGCTTTGACAGATGTTGTAAGTTGCTTATTTGAAGAGGAATAAGCTTGAGTTATGCAATCTCTGATCCATTTGGCAATAGTAGCTTTAGTGATGGATTTACCCAATTTACTATCTGAAAAGGACACAAACAATTGATCTGTTTTCCGAATTTGCTGAGTCCGATCTAGATAGAAGCGCAATTGCCTGTGAACATCCAATGTATGGAAGGTGTATTCCGCTTTGTTTGAAAATTTTGGAAAGAAAACTGGTAGCTCTAAAGATTGTTGGAGACAGAGATTAGAGCAAACTTTTGGGACAAAAGATGGATTAGGTCTAAGTGATACTGTATCCTTGTGAAAAATCAAGTACGGTGGTTTGATAGATAGGGCTTGAAGTTCTGAAACTCTTCTTGCAGAGGTAATTGCAATTAAGAAGGCAGTTTTCCAAGACAGATATTTCAACTCACATGTAGCAGCCGGTTCAAAGGGGGAAGATGTTAAGGCACGAAGTACCAAATCAAGATCCCACGGAGGCGCAGGATGAAAACTGGGGGTCTTAAAAGCACAGCACCTTTCATGAAAGTTTTACATAATCTGCTGCTCATCAACGGTGGGTCTGCGGAATCGTGAAATTTGGAGATAGCTGCTAATTGGACTTTAATAGTAGAGACTGAAGATCCTTGATTAAACAAGGATGTCAAAAATTTCAAGACCTCTGGTATCAGGGCAGTAATAGGGTCTAATCCTCTGAGTTGAGCCCAGATAGCAAACCTCTTCCACTTACTGTGATACAACTTCTTAGTGGTGGGTTTGTGGGCTGAAGATAAAATGTGAATAACTTCCGGGTCCAAGGTGTGATTTCTGACTATAGTCAGAAGTGGAGGAGCCAAGCTGTTAATTTCAAAGTGTGAAGGGACTGGTGCTGTTGTCCCGACTGATGAACCAGAAGGTCCGGAATTAGGTCCAAGAACCAAGGACCGTCCAGAGTATATTTCTGTAGGTAGGGGAACCATACCTGACGAGGCCAGTATGGAGCAATTAGAATCATTGTGGACCCCAATTGGGAAGCTTTCTGGATGACTTTGGGGAGGAGTGGAATTGGAGGAAAAGCATAAAGCAGTCCTGTTGGCCAAGGTTGGACTAGAGCATCCGTAGCTGCCTCCCCTTGATGCAGGGTCAAGGAAAAGAATCTTTTGCACTTCGTGTTTCGTGGTGTTGCAAACAGGTCGCAGCACGGAATCCCCCATCTTTTGAAAATCTGAGCTGCTACTGTTTTGTTCAGAGACCACTCGTGAGGAGAGAGAATAGTCCTGCTCAGTCTGTCTGCCAATACATTGGATTTGCCTGGAATGTGGGTCGCTACCAGGAAGCGCTTGGTAGCCACTGCCCATTCCCACACCCTCATGGCCTCTCTGCAAAGGGGGTAAGATCTGGTCCCTCCTTGTTTGTTTAGATACCAGACTACCGACATGTTGTCTGTGTGGATGGCGATAATGCCTTGAGGGAGAAACTTGTGGAGGGCTTGTAAGGACAGAAGTACAGCCCTCATTTCCAACACGTTGATATGGAGAGATGTTTCGCTGGGAAGCCAAGAACCTTGAACTGACCTGCCCAGACAATGCCCCCCCCACCCCGTCTGGGAGGCATCCGTAGTCAAGGTGGCCACCGGAGGGGGTATAACAAAGGGTCTTCCCTGATTCAGATTGGATGGCAGAAGCCACCAGCGGAGGTCCCATTTGCACGTTTCTGTAATCAGAATGTGATGATTGAGGGGGAGATCTTGAAAAGACCATTGTGTCGATAATAGCCACTGGAGAATCCTCATGTGCAACCTTGCCAGAGGAACTAGGAGAACCGTGGCAGACATTGAACCTAGAAGTTGCAGGACCATCCTGACTGGGGCTTTGGATCTTAGAAGCAGGGCTCGGACCTGATTTTGTAATGTTTGTATCCTTTCGGTAGGAAGGAAGATTCACATTAATTTTGAGTCTATCTCTGCTCCTATGAATCTTATGCGCTGAGAAGGCAGCAAGACAGACTTTGACCAGTTGAATGTAATTCCCAGGGAAGCACCCAGGGAGATGATGGCTTGTAGGTTCTCTAGTAGTAGATGCCTGGTGGTGGCAGTCAGGAGCCAGTCGTCCAGATAGGGAAACACTTGGAATCCGAGACTCCTCAGGTGAGCAGTCACTACTGCCAAACACTTGGTGAACACCCTGGGGGCTGTGGTGAGACCAAAGGGCAGAGCACAAAATTGAAAATGACTGTCTCCCAGGCTGAAGCGCAGATACCTCCTGGACGCCTGATGTATCGGTATGTGATAATAGGCGTCCTTGAGATCTATGGAGCACATCCAAACATCTTTCTCCAACAATGGGAGAATGGATTGTAAAGTGACCATTCGGAATTTGGACTTCATGACGGACTGGTTTAGTTTGCTGAGATCCAAAATGGGTCTCAGGTCCCCTGTCTTTTTTGGCACTAAAAAGAACCTTGAGTAATTTCCGGATCCGATCTGGTCTGTGGGGACCGGTTGGATGACTCCTTTTTCTAGCAGCTTTGAAGCTTCTACGGCTGCAATTTCCTTTGACTGGGTGGTGGGTCCGGGATTTTTTTGGACGGTGGGGGTGAGTGTGTGAAGGGAATGGTGTAACCTCCGGCAATAATCTGAAGCACCCATCTGTCCTGAGTAATAGCCTCCCAGGCTTTTAGGTGCTTGGCAAAACAGCACCCGACTGGCTCCGGAGCAGCACAGCTGGGCAATCCCTCATGGAGTGTGGGAGGCTGAAGAGCCACAAAAGGACTCGCGGTCTCCAGTGTTGCGGGGGCCTCTGCCGCCTCTGGGACGGCGTCTCCCAGAAAAATTTCCCCGTCCTCTGCCTCTGGAAGGGGAATCTTCCTGCTGTTGAGGAAAGAATTTCTGTGATTTGCGGAACCACATCTTCCCTCCTCTTTTAGCCTTGGGATAAGGCCGAAAGGGAGTGGAATAATGTGCTCCTACGGCAGATAAAGTCTTTCCCTCCTGCTCACAGCGGGTAAGAGTGTCTTTTACCTTGGGTCCAAACAAAGAGGACCCATCAAAAGGAGCGTCGGCAAAGGAAGACTTGAAGGCCTCCGCGAAATGACACAAACGGAGCCAGGCTTGTCTCCGTAGAGCCACGCCTGTGCCTGCCGCTCTGCCCACCCCTTCGGCCACATATGAAATGAGCCTCATGGACGAGTTAGAAATCGAGGTAAGGATAGCCAACTGAGAGCTAACCGACTGGGCTAGCTGCTCAGGTAGGTTACCTGAGAGGGAGTCTGAGAGCTCCTTGACCAGATCCCTCTGTAGTCTGGTGAAATGTGCCAAATAATTCAGGGACCTCAGAGTAAAGGCCGCTGAAGTCAGGGTGCGCTTCCCGTACTGGTCCATGCTCCTAGACTCCTTATTAGGAGGATGGATGGACGTTGAAGCCTCTGCCACGTCCTGCTGGGTAGCAGATGCCACCACCATGGCCTCTACAGCCACGCCTTTCGTTAAGAACTCCTTCTCGGGTGGAGCAGACAAAAATTTGTTAGGGCGAGAAGGCACTGGTTCCACAGTATCTGGATGTTCCCACGCCCTCTGACAAACCAAATCCAGGAGCTCGTCGAAGGGCGGAGACACCCAGGAGGCGGAGGGCTGAGCCCCGAAGGCCTTGAGGAACACCGACTCATCAGCGGAGGGGGGTTTGGAATTCCAGCCGCCTCGTTGCTTGAGGATCTCTAGAATGTCTGCAAATGAGACATCATCCGAGGATGACTTTGGGGACCCCTCCGCATCATCAAGATCAGTGTCCGATGTAAGAGACTCATCGGGGGAGTCCATGTGCTTCCTCTTGCACGATCTCTTCCTTGGGGGCTCCTCCGAAGACAACTCCGAAAGACCCTCAGGAGGAGGGGAACCCCCAGTGGGGGTAACCTCAGGCCCCGGGGCTCCGCTGCCTAGAGACAGGGGAACTGCCAAAGACCCAGTCTCCATGCCCAGGGAAGGTGCCGGTAAAGCCGTAGAGATGGCCAAAGAAGACTTGGCCAAGGCACTCCTCATAGCTCTGAAGGCCAGACCCCCAGAATCCTGGGAGGGTCCAGTCTCCGGAGCCATGATAGCAGACGGAAGTCCCGCGGCCGAAGCACTGAGAGGGAGGCTTGGAACTGACAGCATTGGTCCCAAAACGTCCCCCCCGGGTCTGGCCGAAGAAGTCCGTGTGCTAAACTCGGACCCGAAGGCCGGGGTTGGAGTAAGGGTCGGAGCCGACCCTAGGATCTCCACTGGCTCCATCAGCACCCGCTCCAATGGAGCCGAAGCGGTCAGAGGAGGAATGGCAATGGAATGGGCTATCGGCTCCGAAGCCAAATGGGTCGGAGCTGAAACAAATTTCTGAAAGACTGGGGACTGGAACAGTCTTTGGAGCACCCTGTCTATGTCCGAATCTGACATCCTTGATGACCTGGAAGAGACCGAATGGGTCCAAGTAGGCCACTCCAATGGCTCCAAGGGACTAGGGGACCGGCTCCGAATCGACTCGACAATTATCGGTGCCGAAGGAGTGTCTAAACCAATTTCAATCGGTGCCGAAGAGGGCTTCGGTGCCGAGGAGGAAGTGTCTGAGCGGACAACCTTCATCGGCTCCGAGATCAGTGGAGCCGATGAAGGTGACCCGCCTCTCGATGCCCCAGCCGTCGGCTCTGAACCCAGAGGAGTCGAGGCTGGAGGCATCAAGGCAGACCGTTCCGCCCTCGGCTCCGAAGTCCGTGGAGCCGAAGGAGAAGCCTGCCTATGTCTTTTGGCGGTCGGTTCCGACGGACTGGTCGGAGCCGACGCCCTTTTCTTTTTAGCAGGAGAAGGAGAGGAAGCTAATGCCTCTTCAAAGGAGGGTTTAATAAGGCCTTTTAATATAAGTTTATTTTTCCTCTCTTGGAGGACCCTCGAGGAAAACGCGTGGCACACGCTACAGGACTCCTGCAAATGTTTGGCGCCCAAACAGTACACACAAAGAGAGTGGTCATCTGTGATTGACATCTTGAAACTGCACTTAGTGCACTTTTTAAATCCTGAAGGCCTAGGAGCCTGTGACATAATGGCACCAATTTAGTGTAACTAGCCAAAACCAAAGACACTAACAATGACAGAAAAAATTTCTTTTCTTCTTTTTTTTTTTTTTTTTTTTTTTTTTAACAAAGGCTGTCACAAATGGACAAGAATAACCAAAGGGGTCCAAAAACCTCTAAATAAAGGGACTAAAACAACAACGGACTGACAGGGGAAGGCCCTTGAACTCAAAGGGAACCTCTGGTCAGAAAAAAACGCATTCACTACACAAACTTCACAGAAAATGCTCACTCAAACACAAAAAACACAAGATAGCTGTTAAAACAGCTTTTTGTTGAAAATTTAGAAATTTCCTGACAGGAAAGTAAGTGAAAAAGCACTACTTAGCTCAGCCAGCTCGAGACCACGTCTTTGCTTGTTAGCGGCAAACGAGATCTGGGGGACTGGTAGCGGTGCATCCTGGGATATAGTAAGCTCAGCCAATAAGAGACTTCGCTCTTTGGCATAAGCGTGCCGAGTCGGAGCCGAGGATCGGCTCCGAACCCATCAGTCAGAATGTAGACAAGATAGGATCACATAACATCTATTGTTATATTATAAAGGAGGCTATAAATGTGTGTTCCATATCTCCAGTAATGGCAGTGACACAGACTTAACATATGTCCCACATTAAGCAGGACTGTCCCTATCTAAACAGTTGTGTCCTGTGAAAAAATATCAAACATTGCACATGTCTGGAGATTTTTAGGGCAAAAATATTAAGTTTCTTTCAATAGTTGCATGAACCCATTATTTTGCATTTGAAACACCTAAATCTGACATGAAAGATCATAAATAAACTGAATTCTACACAAAATGAGCTTTTATTTTGACAATAAGCTGAATTATATTCCTTTGCACTAGTTGTAAGTATAGTTTCTCCTATAAAATGTCATAGTTACATAAAAACCTTCCACTATGAGCTCTTAAGAGATGTGGTGACCCTATAGCGACACTGTGTATAACTGTGCAAGAATAACTACATGAAGTCAGGTGACAGCACACATACAAGGAAATTATGTATTTAGCTTGTGATTTGCCATGGGGGACACGGTATCACAGAGTATGAGGTGGCAAACAGGGTAGGACACTAATTATGCTACTGCTCTGATATTGCTGCCATGTGAATACTTTAGAATTGCAACCATAATTTGAATGACATCATGTAGGACTAATGGTTGTTAGACTAGGAATGAGATGGTCATTAGGTATTATAAACTGTTAAAATGATGACAAAAAGCTACACTGTATCCTTTCAGTTACCTTGAGACAGTCATTAGGTATTATAAACTGTTAGAATGATGACAAAAAGCTACACTGTATCATTTCAGTTACATTGAGACAGTCCTTAGGTATTATAAACTGTTAGAATGATGACAAAAAGCTACACTGTATCATTTCAGTTGCCTTGAGACAGTCATTAGGTATTATAAACTGTTAGAATAATGACAAAAAGCTACACTGTATCATTTCAGTTACATTGAGACAGTCCTTAGGTATTATAAACTGTTAGAATGATGACAAAAAGCTACACTGTATCATTTCAGTTACATTGAGACAGTCCTTAGGTATTATAAACTGTTAGAATGATGACAAAAAGCTACACTGTATCATTTCAGTTACATTGAGACAGTCATTAGGTATTATAAACTGTTAGAATGATGACAAAAGGCTACACTGTATCATTTCAGTTACATTGAGATAGTCATTAGGTATTATAAACTGTTAGAATGATGACAAAAAGCTACACTGCATCATTTCAGTTACATTGAGACAGTCCTTAGGTATTATAAACTGTTAGAATGATGACAAAAAGCTACACTGTATCATTTCAGTTACATTGAGACAGTCCTTAGGTATTATAAACTGTTAGAATGATGACAAAAAGCTACACTGTATCATTTCAGTTACATTGAGACAGTCCTTAGGTATTATAAACTGTTAGAATGATTACAAAAAGCTACACTGTATCATTTCAGTTACCTTGAGACAGTCATTAGGTATTATAAACTGTTAGAATGATGACAAAAAGCTACACTGTATCATTTCAGTTACATTGAGACAGTCCTTAGGTATTATAAACTGTTAGAATGATGACAAAAAGCTACACTGTATCATTTCAGTTACCTTGAGACAGTCATTAGGTATTATAAACTGTTAGAATGATGACAAAAAGCTACACTGTATCATTTCAGTTACATTGAGACAGTCCTTAGGTATTATAAACTGTTAGAATGATGACAAAAAGCTACACTGTATCATTTCAGTTACATTGAGACAGACATTAGGTATTATAAACTGTTAGAATGATGGCAAAAAGCTACACTGTATCATTTCAGTTACATTGAGACAGTCCTTAGGTATTATAAACTGTTAGAATGATGACAAAAAGCTACACTGTATCATTTCAGTTACATTGAGACAGTCCTTAGGTATTATAAAATTTTAGAATGATGACAAAAAGCTACAGTGTATCATTTCAGTTACATTGAGACAGTCATTAGGTATTATAAACTGTTAGAATGATGACAAAAAGCTACACTGTATCATTTCAGTTACATTGAGACAGTCATTAGGTATTATAAACTGTTAGAATGATGACAAAAAGCTACACTGTATCATTTCAGTTACATTGAGACAGTCCTTAGGTATTATAAACTGTTAGAATGATGACAAAAAGCTACACTGTATCATTTCAGTTACATTGAGACAGTCCTTAGGTATTATAAACTGTTAGAATGATGACAAAAAGCTACACTGTATCATTTCAGTTACATTGAGACAGTCCTTAAGTATTATAAACTGTTAGAATGATGACAAAAAGCTACACTGTATCATTTCAGTTACATTGAGACAGTCCTTAGGTATTATAAACTGTTAGAATGATGACAAAAAGCTACACTGTATCATTTCAGTTACATTGAGACAGTCCTTAGGTATTATAAACTGTTAGAATGATGACAAAAAGCTACACTGTATCATTTCAGTTACCTTGAGACAGTCATTAGGTATTATAAACTGTTAGAATGATGACAAAAAGCTACACTGTATCATTTCAGTTACATTGAGACAGTCCTTAGGTATTATAAACTGTTAGAATAATGACAAAAAGCTACACTGTATCATTTCAGTTACATTGAGACAGTCCTTAGGTATTATAAACTGTTAGAATGATGACAAAAAGTTACACTGTATCATTTCAGTTTCATTGAGACAGTCCTTAGGTATTATAAACTGTTAGAATGATGACAAAAAGCTACACTGTATCATTTCAGTTACCTTGAGACAGTCCTTAGGTATTATAAACTGTTAGAATGATGACAAAAAGCTACACTGTATCATTTCAGTTACCTTGAGACAGTCATTAGGTATTATAAACTGTTAGAATGATGACAAAAAGCTACACTGTATCATTTCAGTTACATTGAGACAGTCATTAGGTATTATAAACTGTTAGAATGATGACAAAAAGCTACACTGTATCATTTCAGTTACATTGAGACAGTCATTAGGTATTATAAACTGTTAGAATGATGACAAAAAGCTACACTGTATCATTTCAGTTACATTGAGACAGTCATTAGGTATTATAAACTGTTAGAATGATGACAAAAAGCTACACTGTATCATTTCAGTTACATTGAGACAGTCCTTAGGTATTATAAACTGTTAGAATGATGACAAAAAGCTACACTGTATCATTTCAGTTACATTGAGACAGTCATTACGTATTATAAACTGTTAGAAGGATGACAAAAAGCTACACTGTATCATTTCAGTTACATTGAGACAGTCCTTAGGTATTATAAACTGTTAGAATGAAAATGAAAAGCTACACTGTATCATTTCAGTTACCTATTTACAGATAACCTCAGTGGGACCAGACATAAATGCGTACAGGTGTAAGGTAGAAAGAAAAGTGCTGAAGGACATATTGTATAATGCAGTAGCTCACCGACATGTAGTATTTATTGCATTTGCTTACTGAGAAAGTCCACTGGGCCTAAAGGAACACATTTTCAGTTGGGGCCTGGGGAGAAAAGCTCTGACAAGGACATAGATACAGGAGAAAACAAAACATTAATTGGTATAGAAGTAGTCACAGTGTTACACATAGTGATTACAGTCACATATACAGAATATATACATAAAAGCAGGAATTTAGCTGGTTTGATTACAGTAATATATACAGAATATATACAGCATATATATATATAAATGCAGGAATTTAGTTGGTTGCCAGATGAATTCAATCAGGGAGGTATAAACAGAAATATATTAATGAGTATTCTTTTACCAGTATCAACAAGTGATGAAAAAATAATAAATGTGGAGAAAGTATCATCAGTCCCTAGTAGCAAAAAACACAGGAATTCAGTTATAATATAAGGAGAAGGAAGAGGTTAGGTTATAGAGCAGGTACATAACCAGGAAGGGTTGTTATAGAGCAGGTACATAGTCAGAAAGGGTTGTTATAGAGCAGGTACACAGCCAGGAAGGGTTGTTATAGAGCAGGTACATAGCCAGGAAGGGTTGTTATAGAGTGGGTACATAGCCAGGAAGAGTTGAGATGACTTTTCAGTATTTGTTTGAAGGTGGTGGTGCTGCCTGGGTTTCTTATAGAAGGTGGAAGTGGGTTCCATAGTTTGGTGACAGTGAAGGAGTAGAGAAGTTGACCATCAGGTAAGGTGGGCTTTTCTACTTTTAGAAATAGATGCTTTTCCGATCTTAGTTGCCTTCTGGGTTGGTATTTGATAAGTGGAGTTGAGAGAGCAGGACAGTCTGTGGGTCTGTACATTATTTTGTGTGCTTTAGTTAGTTGGTGAATGAGAGATGGTGGGGGAGTTCCAGCAGCCTAATTGTTTCAGTGAGTTACAGTGGTGTTACGAGAATTTGGCCTTGGTAGCAAATTTGGCTATTCTGTTGTAACACATATCAAGTTTAGATATTGTAGAAATTTGGATATTAGTGAGGTGAGCGGCACCATAAATGAGAGAGAGTAATAAAAAGGTGGTTGCAAGAGTTTGTCTAGTAGAGAGACGTATTGGTGCCTGTAGAGCATACCAAACTTTTGGTGTGTTTTTTTTTTATGCTATTCTTTATCTATAGGTCAAAGTTAAGGTTTTCATCTATAATAATGCCTAATAGTTTAGCATGTGGGGCATCTTCCATAGTGGAGTTGTCTTGGGCTTGTATAGTGAAGAGTTTTTTATATAGGGGAGTGGTTTTCCTAGGGGTAAAAAGTACAAGTTTAGTTTTTTTTTTTTCAGATTTAGGGCAAGATGATTATTAAGAATCCAAGATTCAGTAGAAGTGAAGGCATTCTGGGTGCTCTGCTGGAGTTCAGAGCTGGAATTTGCAGTGCATATTATTGCAGAGTCATTAGCATACTGGATTACTGAGCATTGTGGGAGAGTGGAGTGAAAGTTGTTAATAAACATGCTAAATAAGAGAGAACCAAGTATGGAGCCTTGGGGTCCCCCTGTGGAAGTACTGAGGAAGGGAGAGAGTAAGATTGTTGCCATTTGGTGGATTGCTGCCTATTGGAGAGAGAGCTATTGAACCATTGTAGGGTATGTGACACCCCTGCACTGTTCCAGTAATCAAGGAGCCTCAATCCTCACCACTGGCAACAGTGAGGGACGTACACAATGGGAGGATGACAAGCACACACACAGTAAAGTACAATTTCCCTTAAGAGCACACAGAGATCAGTCAGTCTGGGGCTGGTTTCTGTCTCTTTCTCCAGATCCCCAATAAGACACCCCACTGGCACAGGTATAGGGTTAAGATCTCAGCTGACTGGTCAAGCCAAAACCTCCAACACCCTCTCTGTCCAACCAGTGCTTTGTGTCCCTGCCCAACACACACACACACACACACACACACACACACACACACACACACACACACACACACACACACACACACACACACACACACAGACATACACACACACTTTGAGATTTGATTTATATAAAAACACAAAGACACTCCTGGGGAAGGCTGGCACTGGTTTACTAGCTATTCCCCCTTCTGCCCAGACTATATGGTAGTTATCACTGTCACCAGCCACTACTTACCAGCTACTTAAAGGCCCTTACAAAGGGTGACCAATCCTACTGTCTAATATTACTATTATCCAAATGGTAAGTGTGACCTAGACTAAGGCTATTTAGGAGTGGCCTGTATAGTATCACCAAATACATATGCAAGTACACTAAGAGCTTAAATGTGTCTCACAAATATCAGCCACAAAAATAGGTTTAAATATATTTAATAATAAATAGTAAAAGAACAAGACAATACTCAATCAACACAGTAACTACAGAGTTCAGAATTACAGGAAATATTTTAAAACAACATTGCAGGACAGTCTCAAATAAATACAGAAAACATCTAAACTTATCTTTACTATATTCCTATCTATATTTTAGAGAGATTACTGTACCCTGGTTATGTACTATTAGCAAGGTAAATGCAGATGGTGGATGTTTCTATGCCCAAGACAAGATACAAAATGCCCATTCTTTCTGTCTGAGGGAGTTCTTAAATTAATATCATGTTACTGCTGTTAGCCTAGATGACATCACTCTTTGTCACTTGCCTTCAGTTCCCAGGCTAACAGAAACTTAACAAAATTTAACATTTCTATGTGAAAAATGCATATCTCTCAGATGTTAGCTCAGAACTGGAACTCGTAAAATAATTAAACACTTTTACATTTGAAACCTAGTAATTATTTCTGTTTCAAGACAATAGGAAAACCTCTAGCTCTAGACATTGTGTCTGCTTACTGAGAGATAACACAGTCATAAAACACTTTAAGTTTTTCAAGTTAACTCTGTATGTTCCAGCTTCTACTATTAAAACATACATTTGCACAGGTATATAGTTTATATACATTTATGTTATTTTCCAGTAGGGTATACTGTGGTTACATTCTTGAAGCTCAGTACATAACATGCAGTTCAACATACACTTCTCCACCAGTAGTTTAATATACACATGCAATATGGTTCTCTTACATTTGTAAGACAATCATATTAATATTCACAAATGACACACGACTATCCACAAAATTCCAGATAGCTGGGTTGGCAGTGTCACTTGGTAGCTGTGGAAATGTCGAGTGTGGATGGTTTAGAGATAAGGATGGTGTGGGAAATAGTATCAAAAGCTTTGGAGAGGTTGAGGAAAAGAGAAGCGATTATTCTGCAAGAATCCCATGCCTGGTTAACAGTATCAAGGAAGGAGACGAGGGCAATAGTGGTGCTGTGTTCTGGTCTGAAACCATGCTGAATGGGTGATAGAATTTGGTTTTCAAGCAGGTGGTTGAGGAGTTGGACATGGATGCATTTTTCCAGTATTTTAGAAAGTGGTGAGAGAATTGCTATGGGCTGAAAGTTTGTGGTGTCTGTGTTGGTGCCGCCATTGTGTAAGGGGAGAATGAAAGCTTTTTTCCAGATGTCTGGGACAAAATTCTTTAATCGATCTGTTAAGGAGTATGCTGATGGGATAAGTATAGTGTTTTTAGCTAGCTGCAGGAAGTGTGGGGTAATTTGTCAGGTGCCAGACTACAGGGTTTTAGCTTAAGTAAGAGTTTCTTTTATTGTGGCAGTGAGTATAGGGGAGAATTTTAGACTAGAGTTGAGGGTAGGATTGTTTTCTAGGATGATTTGGTCATCAGCTGTCTTGGTGGTGGTGATGTTAACTGTAGGAAAGGTGGTTGTTAGGTTAGCTATGGTGTCATTGAAGTGAAATTGAAGAGGGGGGCAAGTTCAGTGGGAGTTTTGTGTGGGTCATGGGATGGGCTGCTTTGAGAGCATGGGTGTAATAGTTGGTTAATGAAGGACCAGAATTTTTTGGGATTATCTTTATGTTGGCTTTGTAGGTGGAGGTAGTGGGATTTTTTATCTGTGGTTATTAGACATTTTGCCTGGTTACGGAGTTGCTTGTATTGTAGTAGAGTTGAGGGGTATTTGTTTTTCTGCCATGATTTCCAGATTTTATCCCTTGTGGACATGACTTCTTTGGTGGATTTTGAGAGCCAGCTTGCATGGTTATGTTTTATTCAATTTTTGATGGGTGGCTACTTGCCTATTTAGGATGTCTAGAAATGTTAAAGAATTCAACAGCCTCATTAAGTGGTAGGGATGTGAGGGGTTCCCATGCTACTTTAGCTAAGGTTTCATTAAATATGGATGGTTGGAACTTAGTCACATTTATGGTTGATTTGTATTGGTGTTGACCTGTGGTTGGGGTAGATTTGCTTAGGATATATGGTGGGTGGTGGTCGCTAATGGTAGTAGGTGGTATGTCTGCAGTGGTAACATTGTTAGGGTGGCATGTACACTAGAAAATGCATTTGACTAGTAGACACAAGTCAGCACAAAACCCATGAAATTAAAGGTCTAAACGAGTGTTGTTGGTATTGGTGTTGTTGGTGCTCTTGTTGTTGTTGTTGTTGTTGTTGGTGTTGTTGTTCTTCTTGTTCTTGCTGGTGTTGTTGTTGTTCTTGTTGTTGGTGTTGTTGTTGGTGTTGTTGTTGATGTTGTTCTTGTTGTTGGTGTTGTTGTTGTTGTTGGTGTTGTTGTTATTGTTCTTGTTGTTGGTGCTGTTGCTGTTGTTGTTGTTCTTGTTCTTGTTGGTGTTGTTGTTGGTGTTGGTGTAGTTGTTGTTGTTGCTGTTGTTATTATTGTTATTGTTGTTATTGTTGTTGTTGTTATTGCTGTTATTGTTGTTGTTATTGTTGTTGTTGTTGTTGTACCTACTAATATTTAAACTTTGGATCACTTGAGCTTCTACAGAATTAGAAACAGCCCAGGTCATACAATCAGGGCACTAGGGGAGTGTTTACAAATCAGCATTTTAGACTAGGAAATGAAAGGAACAGAAGACTGACTCTGTCTACTGAAGTTTGAACTGTGCATGACACAAACCTCTAGGGAGCTACCAGCCAAATCTCTCAGCTGCCCCTAATTTTCATAGATGCCCATGATTTTGACTCAAATTTTAACTCTGTCCCTGTTACTCTCTTCTAAAACCAATCACTTTTGAAGAAAAGGTGGTGAATTACACTTAATAAATAATTCCAAATCCAGCCCAACAAAAAGGAGACGCAATAAAGCTCTGAGAGGACAAACTTGGATCAAAAGACACTAATGCCTTATACAAGCATAGCCTAGAGTGTGATAGTGCCCATTACTTATTTTTCACCTTGGAGAAGGTGGATAAAAATCTTCAAGGGGTGCTATGGGAAGAAACTACTGAATATAAGGAGTTATGGTGGCAGATTACCTTGGAAGCTAATAAAAAGCCTGGATTGAATGACCATATTTCCATAAGCTCCCTCTTGAAGCTTGGAGCAGCCAAATTATAAGCAGATTTGATTGTGGTACAACTGAGACAATATACATTGTGGTCCTTGATGTAATTTATTAGTTATATGCTGTTTAAATCTTTTTTAAAAAATGGTTTTAAAGCATTTTTTTATTCACTTTGAGATTGTGTTCACATTCAAACACTGGTATTTTTTATGTATATTCAAGTGCATTGTAATTTTTAAACAAGCCACAAGATGGTGCCATTTCACCAGATAAATATTTAAATGTATTTTAAATTAATTTAACATTTTTTACATTCACATATAGTGAAAAATGTATTTTAAATAGGTTTTAAATCAATGTGTTGTTATTTGTTGGATGTTTTATGTTTTTATTCAGTAAAGTGAATAATCTATAACCAGTTTTGGTTCCTAAATGCCAGGTATACATATGTTTTTCAGCTTAGGTTGTAACAATTCATTAATTGGTTCACTTTTCATTGGTTGATATGTAAGAGAAATAGTATATATAGAAGGAGTTTAATTCAAGCCTGCATCTGATTAAGTGTATGTCAAATGAAAACATATTTTTGTGAGCGTTAATGGTGTCTTATGTATTAAACTTTTGATCCAAGTTTGTCCTCTCAGAGCTTTATTGCTTCACCTTTTTGTTGGGCTGGATTTGGAATTCTTGGTGAACTTTTAGCCCACTTGGTGGTTATTTTGATTTACTTAATAAATAATGACAACAATTAGAGGTACAGAGTTCTTTTACTTCAGGAAAATGTGTAATAATTCACATTATTTTATTCTGCCAGTGTATCAGGTTAATAGCATGAATATTTAAAAAGTGCCCATGATTGTTTCTGGATTTGTCCCTGATTGTTTGAGAGCTATGCTAACAGCGGATCAGAAAACCGTTACTGTCAGCCAGTATCCAGGGATCAGAAAACAATAAAAGAGAGAGAGAGAGAGAAGTTACCACTGCTTGGATCATTCAGATGCTTTCTAAAGAGTTAGTGACAGTCATATTAGAAAATAATTGCACTTAGCTAGCATTCAGAAATCAGCACAAAATAAAATATGAGATGAAATGAACAGAAATCTCTGTTTACTAATGTTTTACCAATATAATGCTCATATGATTTCCTGCAAACTAGTAGAAAGTCAGGTCAGAATCCCTGAAAGGCTACTTTTCACTGAAGAAAAAAAGCACAGCAAAACCTAATGAATGACCCAGTGAGACCTGTAGTGAGTACAGCAGCGATTTGAGATGGAAGTTGACTAAGACCATTGAAACTTCTTGTAAGCACCCCTCCTCCAAATCCTGCAGCCAAAGCAGGACATGCTTAGAAAGCAAGACTGAAAATGCAAACAAAAAGCAGAAAAAAAAAAAAATCTCCAGGACTGTCCCTTTAAAGAGGTGTTATGAGGGTTCATGTTAATATGGTATTTAGGTGGGCTGATGACTTGTTAATGTAGGTGAAGGGATGGGGGTGAGATAAGTGGATGACATGAGGAGTTATGTTAATGTGGTATCTAGTGGGGGTCTGTATCATAATTGCAAAACCTCACATACGCGAATACGGAAACGTCAACACATATTTAACACAACACCTATCTAAAGCATTTGACATGGTCCCACACAAACAACTTGTCTCGGTTCTCAATAACCTATCCTTCTCACAATCAGTCACCAACTGGTTTCAGAGTTACCTGTCTGACCACCAACAATCCGTTGTATGGCAGAATGACATATCTCCCCAACTACCTGTCTCCATAGGGGTTTCCCAAGGATCCATCCTTGGACCCCTACTCTTCTCTGTTTTCACAAATAATCTAGCCTCTGCCACCACACATGGCACACTCATACAATAAGCAGATGACTCGACCATCATCTGCTCAGCCCAGTCCCTACCCAAACTGCAAAAAGTCACACAGGAAGCCTTTTCCACTGTTGAAACTTGGTTATCTGATGCCCAATTAATACTCAACCCAAACAAAACTAAACTACTCATCTTCCACCCACTAAACATACTCAAAACATCTCTCACTTTAACATACCCAACTGAACACACCAAATTGCTAGGAGTGGAAATAGACAATAAACTAAAATTTGACATTCACATATCCATGACCATAAAAAAAGTCCACAAAAAACTAGGAGCACTATACAGAAATAAGCATCTTCTCACCAAAGCAGCAAAGATTTCAATAGCAAATTCCCACCTTATCTCCACCCTACATTATGCCTCTCCAATATACAGCAATATATAGCAACCTAAGGCAATGCAATCTAAACAAGCTAGAGACCTGCTACAACAAAATTGCCAAATTCGCCACAGGGGCATCCTACCATAGTCACCACTGTCTCTCACTTGCTGAACTGGGCTGGCTTGAACTCCCTCACTTCCTTCAATGGTATCAACTCTCACTCGCCCACAAACTAGTAAACCATCCACTAAATGTCCCATCCCTCCAGAATCTACTCCAACCCTCTCGCACCACCAGACCACTAAGATGCAGCAACAAAAATCACTTGCAGATCACTAAAGCCAATAACTCTGCTGGTGAAGCACTATTCTCTTGCACCATAGCCAAATTATGGAACTCCCTTCCACCCACAATTACCTCCGTACCATCATGCACCCACTTCAAAACTTTACTAAAAGGGCACCTAAAAACATGCTGGCTATGCCCTTGCTACTCCCACTCTAATATCACCCGCCCCAACCACTACCTTTCTTTCCACTCCACTAACTACCTTGATTATAGCAAGCTCAGATGCTCATAAGCCTAGTACTTATACAGCAGGAACTTCTTATTTTAACATTTGTTAATGTCTGTTATGTACTTCACAGATAAAGATTCTAGTTGTCTACTGAAGTACTATGTTCTTCATCTGTAAATATGTTGTAAGTAATTGCTATGTAAATTGTTAATCGCTATGTAATTCAATGTAACTACTGTCTGTTTATTTTAACTGTGGAGCTTTTCTCCCCGGGCCTCCACTGAAAATGGACCTACATCCAGTCGGACACTCCCAGTCAACAAATATAAATAAATAAATAAAATAAATAAATATTGAGTGAACTGTGAAAACAGTGAATGGCCTGAACCGCAAAATTCAAAATGTCAAATTGGCATAGTTGGCCAACCCCACCGCCCGCTACGTACTACCTACCCAAACAAAATAAATAATCCACATACATACACTTAACAAAACCCTACTTCTAACCTTAAACTAAAGCTCACATATATTACTATGTATGCACTTACCTTAACCTGCACCTTAACCCTAAGGTCCGTAACTATTGCACAACTACGTTAAGGAGCTATACCCAAATAAAATAAATAATCCAAACATACACTTAACAAAACCCTACTTCTAACCCTAAACTAAAGCTTACATATATTACTATGTATGCACTTACCTTAACCCGCACCCTAACCCTAAGGTCTGTAACTATTGCATACTTACCTTAAGGAGCTATACCGGAGAAGGGCCAACTATGATGAGTCAACACTTCAAATTTCGCACTTCAGGACGTTCTGTGTTTTCACGGTTCGCTCAATATGTCTCGATGTTTCCGTATTCGCGCAATTGCGGTTTCACAGTTGTAATAGGTAACCATCTAGTGGTGCTGCTGTGGTGATGACTTCTTTTAGATTAAGGGATGTGGGGGAGTTAAGTAGATGTTATGAGGGGTCATGTTAGTGTGGTGTCTACTGGTGCTGCTTGGTGAAGACTTCTTGTAGATGAAGGGATGTGGGGAGAGCATAGGTTCATAGGATGATTCTAGGCTATTGTCTTGGAGGCCCTTATAAGCCTAGCCAAGAATTTTGTTTATGTTCCCACAAAGTCAGCACCTGTTTCCACTTTCCAACAGGGACACAGGTGGGATCTCAGGGGTGTATTTTCTGTTTCCCATTCAGTTGTCCAGTTCCTCTTTAAGAGGGTTAGTGAGGTACTCTGCATGACATGGAGAGGGAGTCTATTACACAGATGGGGGAGTCTTTGGGACACAAATCTATCCCACCAGCAAGTTCTATTAATGTCAGAGATCATGTTGAGGCCTTGCATGCAGGTTGCAGGAGTGGAGTTTGACCTATGGATATACAGCAACTCCATCAAGGCTGGGTCTGAGATGGCCTTGTATGCCAGACACATGTCACCTCCGAACAGTCTGTATGAGACTGAGTAGAGGGAAAAGGCTATTAGCATATCTGTATAGGATAGGTGTTTGAGACCCTAGCATTTCTTGGTCAGGAATCTCTGTGGTCTCTCCAGCTGCTACATATGCTTGGCAAGGTACATGCTGAAGGGGGCATTGTACTTGATAATGAGTCTGATAAGGGAGGAGCACAGAGAGGTTATGACCTCCTTGTTCCTGGATGAAATACCCTTACTTATGAGGGGGGCCATATAGAAAGCCTTCCTTACACCAGAGGCAATGTGGTGGTCAAAAGTCAGGTTGCTATCAACCTAAGTGCCCAAGTATCTCACAATGGATTGCGTGCTTTGCACATTGTTATTAATATGATAATTAGTTAGTGGGGGCGCCATTTTCCCCAAAGGGGATAATGATGCATTTCTTGGCATTCAGTTTAAGGCCATGTTTCTCGCACCAGTCATTTGTTTGGGTAAGGCCCTCTTGGAGAATGTTCATATCACTAGTGGAATTTAAGACAGCACCCAGCTTGCAGTCATCTGCAAACTTGGTCCACCACAGACCACTGGTTTTGGCTTGCACCTCAGAAAAGTATATCCCAAACAGTAGAGGCCCCAAGACCGATCTTTGGGGTACTCTGCTTATTACTGGTCTACAACTAGAGGTGGCTCCCCTATTTTAACTGAGTGGATTCTATCAGTGAGCCAGTTAGCCACCCATCTGGTAACATATGGGTTGATGCCTAGCTGGGAAAGATTATCTGTTATGCCTGAGTGGGGAATAGTGTCAAAGGCTTTAACTATGTCAAGGTAGGCGGTGTGCACCACAGGATCATAGGATCATTGGAGGTTATTAGGTTAATGGCCTTGGGGCCCTTACAAACCTATCTAAGAGTTTATCTCCAAAAACAAACCTCAGTCAGCATCTGTCACCCCTGTTAATGAGAGACACAGGTGGAACCCCTGGGACAAATTTGTGGTTTCCCATCCACTCATCAAGGTTGCGCTTGAAGGGGGTCAGTGAGTAACTCTGTTTGACATGCATGGGAAGTCTATTCCAAAGAAGGGGGAGCCTCTGGGAGACAAATCTCTCTCTCCAGCAGGTTTTGTTGATGTTGCATATTAGATTCAGGCCTTTTGAATGGGTAATGTGCAAGGAGTTAGACTTACAGATATGGAGCATCTCTTGTAGGGCAGGGTCCGAGATTGCCTTATAAGCGAGACAAAGATCACCTCTGAGCAATCTGTATGATATTGAGTAGAGTGATAGTGATTTGAGCCTGCTGCATAGGCCAGGTGTTGGAGGCCATGGATTCTCTTTGTGAGGTATTTCTGTGGACCTTCCAGTTGGTGCAGATGTTTGGAGAGGTACATACCAAATGGGGTATTATACTCAATTATTGGTCTAATGAGGGAGGAGGGTAGAGAGGTAATAACCTCATTTTTTTCTGGATGCAATCCCTTTACTTATGAGATGAGCCAAGTAAAAGGCTTTTCTGACCACTGCCGCTACATGATGGTCGAATGTGAGATTGCTATCAACCTGAATACCCAGGTCTCTCACCACAAATTGTGTGTTTAGGGGGTTTCCATTGATGTGGTAATCCATAGGCGATGTGTTTTTGCCAAATGGTATGATGACACATTTTTTTTGTGTTTAGCTTGAGGCCATGACTTTGGCACCAGTCATTAGTTGCTGTGAGACCCTCTTGCAGTATGTTAACATCATGTGAGGAGTCAATGACAGCACCCAACTTACAATTACAGATGTTTTGTCTTTGCCTGGACCTCTGAGAAGTAGATGCCAAACAGTAAGGGTCCTAGGACAGATCTCTGGGGAACTGCACTAGTGACAAGTCTGCTATCGGAGGTAGAGGCACCTATTTTGACCTTGAGGGTCCTGTTGGTGAGCCCGTTGGCCACCCTCCTGATGAGACAGGGATTTATGTCAAATTGTGTTAGCTTTTCAATGATGCTCGAGTTGGGATTTGTGTCAAAGGCCTTGGCCAAGTCAAGGTAAGCTGTATGTACTGACTTTCAGTCTCAAAGAAGTTAACCAAGTTCAACAGGCAAGCTCTGCCCTTGATGATCCGAATTGGGTGGGGTCAAGTGCTTAGAGATTGCCTTTGTCCTTGTTTATGAGATCCTTAATAATACACACCATGGCTTTACAGATCAGACTTGTCAAGCTAATGGAGCAATAGTTTCCAGGGTCAGTAGTGGCACCACCTTTGTGCAAGGGGCTGACAATGGCAGTTCTCCACTCTGCTGAAATGAAGCCTGTACTTAGGCTGTTGTTGAATAGGGTGCTCCATGTCAAAGCCAGTTCTTGCTTGAGATGGTACAGAATACAGCCTGAGATCTTTTCAGGTCCCATGGAAGCTGTGCTCTTTGTCTTGGATAGGGCCTTTAACACTTGATCTACTGAGATGTGAGGTGTGGCACAAGTATCAGGAGGTTGAAAGGGCCTTTGGGGGAGCAGGGGGTGAGTTTTCACTGAACCTATCTGATAGCAGTTTGGCTAAGTCAACAGGATCAGTGTAAGTGATATTGTTAAGTACTAATTTGGAACAAACCTGGGCTTTGCCGTGGAAGTTCCTGATGTAACTGAAGAAGGCCTTGTGGTTTCCCTTTGTTTTGGATGCTGGTTTCCGTTCATAATTGACTTTGGAGGTTTTCACTAGTGATCTAATTTGGTTGTTGAGGCTGAGGAGGGAGTTTTTCCAATTTGGAATGTGTTCTTTTTTACCCTTGGACAACAGTTTCTTCCTTTTGTTTTAAAGTCTGTTGCTAGAGGATGTCTGTATTTCCTTGAAGAGCATCTTCTCTTTGTCCATGGCTTTGGTGACTGTTTCAAAGAAGTTGACCAAGTTTAACAGGCATGATCTCCCTTTGACAAAACCAAACTGTGTGGGGTCATGCTTTTGGAGGTTGCCAATGTGCTTATTGTAAGGTCTATGATAATGCATTCCATGGCCTTGCAGATCAGGCTAGTTTAGGCTAATGGACCTTTAATTGCCTGGGTCGGTGGATGCTCCACCTTTGTGTAGAGGGATGATAGTAGCTGTCCTCCATTCAGCTGGGATGAAGCTGGTGCTCAGGCTTTGGTTAAATAGGGTGCCTAATGGAGCTGATAGCTCTTGCCTGAGCTCATGTAAGATGCAGACTGGGATGTTGTTGGGTCCCATGGAGGCTGTATCTTTTGCCTTTGAGAGGGCATTAAAGACCTGCTCCCTGGTGATGAGGGGAGGAGGCACATGCTGGGGATGTCCTGGTTTACTGATGGGGATAGGAGGGTGATGTTTTCACTGAACCTGTCTGCCAGCAAGTTGGTTACAGCTATGGTGTTTGTTTATGTGGTGTTCTTGACTACCAGTTCAGAGCAGATTTGGGTGTTACCTTTGAGATTGTGGATGTATGTGAAGAAGGCCTTGTAATTGTCCTTAGTGGATGTGGCCAGTTTGCTTTTACTATAGAGTTTGTTTATTGCTGCTGTCCGCCAGACAGGCTTACTCTTCCTTGAGGAAGATAATTTGGTTCTGTCAGGTATTGCTGAGTCCATGCAGCTATGTAGGTGCTCATATAGTTTTATGGTGTAGGCTTGGACATTAGTGCTCAGTTCATCTGAAGGGATGGTGGCTGTGAAGCTGCTTACACCTGCTCTCAGGAGGTTGTAGTCAGCTTTGGAAAATTTTTTTTTTGTTTGACCCTGGCAAGGGGAGGGGCAGGGGAGATGGTGACTTTGAAAGTGATCTCTTTATGGTCAGATCTTACCAAGGAGGATGACACTGTAGGGGTGCTACATTGGCAACTCATGTTGGTTAGTACCAGGTCCAGGATATTTTCACCACTCATGGGAGTGCCAATCAGCTGATTCAATGCATTGGCACTGATGAAGTTGACAAATCTGTGAGCATTTATGTTCAGGCTAGAATAGTTCTTCTACTCTATGGTTGGGTAGTTAAAGTCACCCAGAATCAGGGTAGAGAGTTGAATTCTGATGTAGTTAGTAAGTCAAGATAAGTGGAGTGGGTGTCCTGAGTCGTGGTTGGGGGTCTGTAGCTAGCTGTGATATGAATACGTGCCACAGTTAACTGCACCTGGAGTGTTTCCTGTGTGTCATACTCTTTGACCAGCCTGGAGGTGTATATGTCTTTGATAAATATTGAAACTTCACCTCCTTTGGCTTTGTAGCCCTCCATTTGGGGTCTGGAAGTATGGTAGGGCAAGTAACCTGGTAAGGCTAGGGTGGTCTGTGCAGCTTTGAACCGGGTTTCAATGACTGCACGAAAGTCAGCATCTTCCGGAGTGAGGAATGCTTGCAATGAATGCAGTTTCATGTTAAGACTCCTAGTGTTTAGCAGCATTATCTTTAAATTTAATTTAGAAGTATTTTTCACATTGGTAATTTTTTCATCATGACTTTGCCTAAAAAAGACACTATGGGGAATGCAAGAGCCTTTGCCAAAAGCCTGAAGACCAGGGGAGACTGATGAAGGCCATCTCAGGCAAAACATCGTGGTCTGTCAATCATGTCCTCCCAGGCTGTCAGGTACTGGATCCCCTTGGCATGACACCAGAAACTAAGCCAATTGTTAAAGTCAATCATTTTCTGTTTGTATTGAGGCATCATTATGGGTGATGGTAGGATGCTGCTTAAGGCTAGAGACATACCTGCCTGGGACACATATTCAGCAAGCTCAATCATGTTTCTCTTCATATAGTCCAGAGAGGTATGTCTCAAGTCATTCAAACCAGCATGGACTATAGCAGAGTCATAACAGTACCTGTTGTTGAGAGATGTGAGTGCGTGTGTGATATGGTGGATTCTAGCACCTGATAAGCAACTTACCGTGATGTTCTGCTTGTCTAGCCTGCTGAGGGGCACATCTGTGTAGCTCATGATAGAGTCTCCTATAACTAGTATGTGGGTTTGTGGCTGGGCATTAGGGGCTGTGAGACAGGAGTGTGAATATGTGTGGTGCTTGTGCTGTGAGTTGTGATGTGTGTGTTTGTTTTTGCCTCTGAGGTCTGTTTTGTTTAGGTATGTTTTTGCTTAGAACCTCCACATATAGGGGAGTGTGTTGTACAGGTGTGGGTGGTGTTAAAGGTGTGACGCTTGTGGTGTTTGTGCAGACAACCTTCTCAGTGACATATATACTGGCTTGTGATTGAGACAGCAAGGATTCTAGGTTCTTAATGTAACTGCATCTCTCACATATTGTGTTCCTAGGTGGTAGTAGTAGAAGGATGTCCGTGTACATGACGGAGTTGTTACACTTTCTCAGGATGCCCATATCAACCAGACCAGCAGGAGAAACCATCAGAAATTATTCATCCATAGTTGTCAGAATCTGTGGAAGAGAGGTCAGGGATAGTAGAGTGAATGCTATTTGTGGACAGTATCTCTAGTTGTGAGTGGGGCTGGATAAAAATCAATATAGTAGCTGCAAGGGGTCATGTTAATGTGGTGTTTACTGGTGCTGCTGTGGTGATGGCTTGGTGTAGATGAAGGGATGTGGGTGAGTTAAGTGGATGTTATGAGGGGTCATGTCACTGTGGTGTCTACTGGTGCTGCTGTGGTGACAACTTGTAGATGAAGGGATGTGGGTGAGTTAAGTGGATATTATGAGGGGTCATGTCACTGTGGTGTCTACTGGTGCTGCTGTGGTGACAACTTGTTGAACATGAAGGGATGGGGGAGTTAAGTGGATGTTATGAGGGGTCATGTTAATGTAGTGTCTATTGGTGCTGCTGTGGTGATGGCTTGGTGTAGATGAAGGGATGTGGGTGAGTTAAGTGGACGTTATGAGGGGTCATGTCACTGTGGTGTCTACTGGTGCTGCTGTGGTGACAACTTGTAGATGAAGGGATGTGGGTGAGTTAAGTGGATATTATGAGGGGTCATGTCACTGTGGTGTCTACTGGTGCTGCTGTGGTGACAACTTGTTGAACATGAAGGGATGGGGGAGTTAAGTGGATGTTATGAGGGGTCATGTCAATGTGGTACCTACTGGTTTTGCTGTGGTGATGACTTGGAGATGAAGGGATAGGGAAGTTAATTGGATATTATGACATTCATGTTACTGTGGTATCTGCTGAAGCTGCTGTGTTGACAACTTGTAGATGAAGGGATGGGTGAATTAAGTGGATGTTATGAGAGTCATGTTAATGTGGTATCTACTAGTGCTGCTGTGGGTGCAACTTGTAGATGAAGGGATTGGGGGAGGTAAGTGGATGTTAAGAGGCATTAAGTGTTAATGTGGTATTTAGTATTGCTACTTTGATGATGACTTGCTGTAGGTAAAGGGGTTTTATTTTTGAAGGCTTTGATTAATAATAGTATTTTAGAGATGCACAATTGCTATTGACATGTTAGATGGGAACTGTGTGGTAGTTTAATTGCAGAGTGATGATTTAAATGTCATGTGTGTAGTGTTCTAAATGGTCAAGGGTTTATATATATATATATGTTTGTATCATTAAGAGTGGTAGGAATGTGGTGGAGTGGTTAGAGGAAAACGTTTTTTATAAAGGTAATGGTCTGTGGGGGATGGGGAATTGGGGGTGGGAGAGGTGTAAAGTGGGAAACAGCTCCCACGTCATCTGAAGGTAATCAACGTGAATGTGCTCAGTGTGAAGAAGACAGAAGCTGTTCTTTATCACCTGGGTACCTGCTTTAGGTATTTCTTCTGGCCTTCAAATGTATTTAAAATAGAGTATAACACTCATTTTCAAAAATACTTCTTAAAATAGAATGTAGCTCTGTCTCTGCAGTCCAAGGAAGGTATGTGCTTATTGTTACCATTTATATTGTTATTAACATTAGTATGTCAATTTACTTGGGAGTGAGAGGAGTGGGTGCTTAGAAGGGCTGGGGAATAATTAGAAGGCTAGAAAGTCTAGAGATAAGTATGCTGGCCTCTTGTGCCTCTGCTTTTTAATTATATTAAACTTAACTTTGTATTTGTGTATTAAACTTAACTTGCTACAGCTATTTGTTGTAAGGGATTTATTCTAGTAACAAGTTTTCCCACAGAAATATGTCTTCTCACATATGATGTTAACATGCATTGTCACTGCTGAAGTACCCAGTCAGCTAGGATGTGGGAGGTGTGCAGATAAAGTATTCTGAGTTTCTTTCAACTGTGCATGAAGGTTCTCTCTTATAGAATGGGTTATCTAGTGGGTGAAGGTGTGGGTAAGCTGGTAAGAATAAACCATGACTGTGCACTGGTCAGTTACAATATGGGTGGTGTATAGAGGTAAATTATTCCATCTTTCTTTCAGCAGCGCATGGCAATTATCCTTATAGATGGGGAGATCTAAATAGATGTTTACTAAGTGCACAAAAAAAGTGTATATAAAGTCTTCACTAAACATATATTATGCAAATAATGAATAGGAGTCCAAAAGTAAACAAATATATTGCTTCTTCCCTTCATAAAGAAAGAATGAAAAATGCCTTATTGTGCACATAACAGTTCAATGTTCAATTCCCTCAGCCTCCATTTGTCTAGTGCATGACTCTGAAAAAGCAATTTAACAGAGCTTCCTGGCTGAGCCAAAAAATATCCATATGGTCAGTGCTTTATGCTGGTAAACAAATACAACTGAATACATAAGCAAATGGCAACCATAGGAAGAATCCTTATGCCAGAAACTATAAAGGAATTTGACTAACACCTAAGAAATTAAAAAGCAAAAGTCCAAACTGACGAAAAAAAATATTATGAAATTCATGAATGAGTAGTGCTGTGTGAAGCATAATAGGATAGCTTCCACCCTTGGTGACTTGTGTGACGATGTGAGGTATTGCCAGCTATGTCAGGAGAAGTAGGGCAGAGGATGTGTAACATATGCTAGCATAGCTAGCTAGACTTTTGTAAATAATTATATGTCATTTGTATATCAAACTGATTTGTACAGATGCTTGTTTTGAATAATTATTAAAGGTGTTTGTGTTAAAACATGTACCAACAGTGGGCCTTGCTGGACAGAAGAAGATGTATACCTGTATGTCAGACTCTGTAGTAACTATTGAAATGAACACATTGAGACAGAGGATACTGGAAGTGAAGAGGTTAATCTCAGACTAGCTAACTTTGAAAAATAGTCTGACATTAAATTATTTGATTTTGGCCATAAAGATTGTATCTCACAGGTCTAAATGCATCCAGAGACAAAAAGGCTGTACTAGGAAGCTTTTTGTATTGTCTTTAGCGGTGAACTAATTGCTACTCTGCAAGGGTGGAAGTTTGAAATTGTTTTATGACTTCCAGAAGCTGCAACAGATCTTAACAAAGCTCTATGTGTGTGTATTATTGAGACATATGTTCTAGATTCTGGTTCAGTTGCTAGTAAAGGGGGTGATATGGGAACCAAAGTCAGATGAACAAATGTATGTGATGTCATTCTGTAATCCAGCATAAAAATGATGTTTTAATACCAGACGAGAGAGAAGTCTCAGAGCAGTCTGTTTTTAAAACCTGACATAGAAGGATCACTCACCTACTTCATTATGCCTTGCTTTAGTAAGTAACCAGGGCATAGTAGTTCTTGAGATCAGTCAGAAAATATAGTGAGATTAGTAAAGTACTGTTTTTCTGTATCTGTACGAATATATTCATCTGTGTTATTTTAATATTTCCTGTGATTGAAACTCTGGTGTTGATTGTAAAGATATAGTAACTAGACTTCTGCCAGTCTCCGTCAGCAGCCACCCCCCCCCCCCGTTTGCTAGACTGCTTGATTCCCTCACTATATCTCCTCTCTTCTGCTGAATATTATATATACTGCTCTACCCCCAAACCAATCTGTGACTCCAGTACTCTCTTCCTTACCCCTTCACCTACCTAAAGTACTGTCTCTCTCTCTATTGACAATATCCCAGTTTCTATTCATATTTCCCACACCTCATGTTTACTGTGTCTCTCCTGACTGACTCTTTTTCCTTTTAGTTCTTCTGGCCGTTACCTATCTCCTACTGTTAGTTCTCTCTGTTCATGTGTTCTCCGTTAATATCTTCACTACTCTCCTGCCTCCCTTGTAACTTTTCAGGGAACTGTTTTTCCTGGGCTTCACCTACTCCTTGTCCCCTTGCCTCTAGTTAACCTAACTACCTCCTTGTATCCAGACCCACTCCCCTAGGACAGCTTCTTTCTGATTGTTCTCCACTCCTCTCCCCTGCTCTCACACTAAGTGTGTCTGCCCCGCTCCGCTCCCCTCCCTACCCCCATATCCCACCCCCCCCCCCGGGTCCTCAACTTATACCTCACTAAACACTCCCCCTATCCTCACAACCAATCTCCTACCAACAAACTAGACCTCCCCCTAACCTTTATCTCTTTTTCCCCTTCCCCTCTACTACATCATATCCTCCCATCATTTTGACTTCTAACTATAACACTATACCTTTAAAACTACTTAACCTTACCTATACAATCCTCCTCCCACAAAACTCTTTGATACCCTAACTTATATTACATCCTTTCTACTATCTATCTAACAAATACTCATTACCTAACTAACACTAACTATCCCCTACCTCAATTTCCATATACTTATTCTCCTTGTATCCCTTCTTCATACAGTATTGCTGAGCTACTTCTATCTAACTATTCTTCTTAACAACTTACCCAAGGCCTTCATCTCCTCACTATTATGTCTCTAACTTTAAAAGCCTTTCTCATCTATGCTCTACTCTCCACTATTACTTTAGCCTCTCTTTCTTTATCATACTATATCACCTCCTTGCAAATTAACACTTTCTATGAACAAAACCTTCACCTAAAGCAAACTTTACCTTCATCTACCTTTAGCTCCCTTAAACATAGTAACATTACCTGTTCTTCCAACTATCTACTGCCAAAATATCATAGGGTTTCTCACATAACACTCAACTTTAACAAAAGATCTCTTAATATTTGCCTCAAACTTCTTAAAGTACTATCATTTCCCCATCATCAACTCCTCTTACATGGTGACATTCATCCTAATCCTGGTCCTTCCACCATTAGCAATCACAACCAAAACTTAAACTCTTCTCCTCTTCTTGCATCAGGTACTAGAACTAACAATTCCCTTCTAATAGCTCATATCAACATCAGAAATATAAATAACAAAATCCACCATCTTCATGCCCTCCTTCACTTGCATTCATTTGATATATTATGTGTAACAGAAACATGGCTAAAACCCTCTACTCTAGACCAGGAAATCACCCCTCCTGGCTATAACATACTTAGAAACGACCGTATAAAGAAGAAAGGTGGCGGTATAGCCATTATTTATAAATCAAACCTACAAATTACCCAATTTAAGGAACTTCCATTAACAAGCCCAAAATCAGAAATTTTATCAATCAAGCTACAAATAAACAACAATAAAGCAATCTATGTAATTTGTATGTACCTTCCCCCTGGCAATAATACCCAAACACTAGAAAGCCTACTTAGTTCTCTGTCCAGCCAACTACCCCAAGAAACCATAATACTTGGTGATTTCAACATTGATTGGAAAACCTGTGCAGCCCAGAAACCTACTAACCATATTAATCTCCATGGTTACTCTCAATTAATAACAACTACAACTAGAACACATAAACCAAATAAGAAAGAAACAATTCTGGATTGGATTCTAATTAATAACGCCCACAGTTACTATACTCCAGGTACACTTCCTGATAGTATTAGTGATCACACACTTACATATGTGATCAGACAAAACTGAATATTCCTAATATACATAAACTTAAAAGATGCCGCTCAGAAAGATTTTTCAACCCTGATAACTTCCTTACTGAATTACAAGCATGTGACTGGTCACCTTTATCACACCTCGAACTTAATGAAGCAGTTACCTATTTTAACACAAAATTTCTGCAAATCCTTGACTATCATGCTCCATTCCACTCTACTAGGATAAGAGCCAAAACTGCCCCTTGGCTAACTAAGCAAACAAAAGAAAAAATGATCCTTAGAAATAAAACCTGGGCCAAATGGAAAGCTACCAAATCTCCATCTGACCATCTCCTCTACAAACAGTTAAGAAATACTACCAAGAAGGACACTCTTAGAGACAAAAAGGAATTTTATCTTCACCTTCAACAAACTACACAAAATACCCCTCAAAAATTTTGGTCAGGTATAAATAACCTTCTTAAACCAGGACATTCTACTACTCCTACCCCCTCAGGATTTAACACTAATACCTCTACCCAGATCCCAGATGCCTTTAATAACTACTTTACAGAAGCCATTCTAACACTAGCAAACTCTCTACCAACACCTACTGCATCCTCACATGATACCTCGCCAGCCTCTACTAATGTCTTTCAAATCCAACCTGTATCTTCTTCTATCATATATAAGCTTCTCTTAAAACTAAAACCATGCACCCCATTAGCTGACCAACTCCCTTCTGAATACTTACAAATTGCTGCAAAAGCTATCTATCACCCAATATCTATTCTAATAAATAGAACCATCTCAGAAAGGAAAATCCCCTTAGTTTGGAAGATATCTCATATTATTCCCCTTCATAAAGGGGGCCCTTCTTCTGAATTATCCAATTACCGTCCTATTGCCTTACTGTCCCCATTAGCTAAGATAATGGAAAGGTGTATACACAAACAATTTCTTAACTACCTTCTTCAAAACAACCTTCTAGCTGACTGTCAACATGGTTTCAGGCCCCATCACAGTACTACAACTGCCCTTCTGTCCTTTGCTGACTCCATAAATAAAAATCGAAACAGTAACCTTCTCTCATCTGCTCTATTTATAGATCTATCAAAAGCTTTTGATATGGTTAACCACAACATACTCCTTGATAAACTTAACAACCTCTCCTTAAGCTCTCATACTTTACAGTGGTTTAGAAGCTATCTGGAAAACAGGCAACAAGCAGTTCTATGGGAAAACAACCTTTCATCTTTACTCCCAGTAAATGTTGGTGTTCCACAAGGATCTATCCTTGGACCCCTTCTTTTCTCAGTATTTATTAATGACCTATATTTGAACGTACCACAAGCAACCTGCATCCAATATGCAGATGACTCGACATTGATCTGCTCTGCCATAAATACTCCCTCTCTCCAGTCCATCACCCAAACAACCTTTCATAACATTGAAAAATGGTTTATGCAGCATTGCCTCCTCCTTAATCCCAAAAAAACAAAGCTTCTTCTCTTTACTCCTACTAACAAATCTCCTACACCTCTCTTTACTATCACCTCAAATAATTCCACCTGCATTAACCCTGACAATACCACTCGGCTATTAGGGGTAACCATTGACAACCATCTTAACTTTGATGAACAAATAAATAGTACTATTAAAGCTGTTAATAAAAAAATTGGGACACTCTATAGAATTAAACCTTTCCTTACCCCAGCGGCTAGAAAAACCATTGCTCAGACCCACCTGCTCTCCACCCTTTTTATGCTTCGACTATTTATACCACACTATCTAAAAATAACATCAATAAACTCTCAACCTGTTATAACAGTATAGCTAGATTCATTAATGCAACTCCCCTTAGAACTCACCATTGTTATAACCTGAAACAAATAAATTGGCTAGAACTAAATAACCACCTACTTTACCAACAACTACTTATAATTCATAAAACCCTTCACTTCCCTGAAAATACTCCAAGCCTGGCTAGACTTATTTCTCCATATAAGAACCTAAACACACTTCGTTCTGCCAACAAGTTTCTAGTATCCATAACTAAATCACATAATAAAGCTGGTGATGCACTATTTTCAAATTCGATAGGGAAACACTGGAATCTAATCCCTCAAGAAATAGCTACTCTTCAGTCCACCTCTCTGTTCAAAAGACAAATCAAAGCACACCTTACTTCTCAATGGCTATGTCCCTGTACCAATCCCGATTGAAAGTATGTCTCAATACACCTTATTATTTTTCCTTCCTGTCCCCTTACTGGCCCTACCTGAAGCTTGCTGGAGTTGAGAGTTGAACCCTAAGGGATGCCTATATTTCTTAATAACTTTAGTATGTAGTTCTTGTTTTTATTGTAAACTGACTTAATATTTTTTTTATAAAATGTTATAGATATCCTCTCTTGTACCTTGTATAAATCTACTAAGATAATTGTTATAAATCACTGTAATTTTATCCATACTGGAGCTTTTCTCCCCGGGCCTCTACTGTAAACGGATATATGTCCAGCTAGACTAGCCCGGTCAACAAATGTAAAATAAAAAATAAATAAAAATAAAATATTTAGTATGTTTGTGTTCTTTTATTATTTATTATTAAATATTTTTAAAAATTTCATTGTGGCTGGTTCTTTAGAGGAAATTTTAAACATTGAGAGTACTTAGATTTATGGTGACACTGTGGCTGTTCCTGAAAGCCTGGCTGTTTTGTCAACATTACCATTTGTATTAGTACTAATTTCACTCAGTATAACTAGGTACTCTTGTAAGAGCCTAGAGAAGCTGGCTTTGGAGTGTCTGGTGGCAGTAACTACCGTATAGTCTGGGCAGAAGGGGGCATAACTAGTAAATCTGTGCCAGCCTTTCCCAGGGGTGTGTATGTATTGTGTGAAAATCAAATCTCAAGGAGTGTGTGTGTCAGCTGCTTGGAGCAGGGACACAGAGCACTAGTTTTACAGAGAGGATATTGGAGGACTTGGCTTGGGATCTTGACTGAGGAGTCAACTCTACAGCTGTGCCAGGTGAGAGAGAGAGAACTCTACAGCTGTGCCAGGTGAGAGAGAGAGAGAGAGAGAGAGAGAGAGAGAGAGAGAGTTCAGTAGCTCAAACTTCTCTTCTAATTATTCTGGCAATGCCATACTGTATCAAGCTGGAACAGATTTCATTGTGACATAGTGACTTCTGGCAAGTGTGGAATAAACTTCAACATGTACTGTTCCATTTCTAAGTATTAGATAATAGATTTATCAGTATGATTCTGTATGTTTATATTTACAAGATCTTTGTCAGCATCTGACTGTAGATCATTCTCAATAAACAAAGGTTCTATATACTTCAGAGAAATTACATTTATTGCACAATTGCCTCTGCTGAGTTTCAGATCCTACAGTCTCTATCTATCCAACATCGTAGTCATCTGCCATTTTCTTGCTTTGTAGTACTTCAGAACAGAATATTATTGATAATATTAAGAACCCCTTCTAGCACCTTAGTCATGTCTGCTACAGCTTGCTGAAACACCTCTGGTGCTGAGGAGACATCAAAAGGTAACCTTAACAATTTGCATTTACCTAGAGACATACTGAATGTCTTTGGGACTGTCTTCATCAGACTTACTTTGCAGAAATGTATAGTTTGCATTAGTCATAGAAAAGAATCTGGCATTGGGCATAATTATAATTTACTTCTCAGTAGACTGAATACATAATGATCTCTTCTGACCCACTTAGTAAGACCTTATAAATAAATACAAGTTCTGCCCTTGGTCTTTTTGACCATCGTTACTATATACCCACTCTGAAGGTTCTGTCCACTTGTTTATTACTCATACTAAATTAATATGGTTTAATTCTTGCTGTGTTTTAACCTTAAGTGTAATGAGTGCTTTGCATGGAGCATTAATCACAGGAAATGCTTCTGGTGATATCTTTACATGATATTCTGTGTGCAAGCATCCTAAACCTTCAAATGAGTTAACAAAACATTTCAGAATATTGCCCTCACTCTGTACTGCAGACTCTGTCTTCTGCGATTTACACCTCTGTACTTGCTATGAAGTATTAAACAGCAAAGATGTGGTAAAAGTGCCCAAAACATAACTAATAATCCAAAATTAGGCACCAGAGACCAGCAGTTCCAATACACAAGTAATTTAATGTTCAAGCACAGCAAAAGGAACACACATCCACATATAAAATAAACGCTGAAAAAACACTTCCCCTTACGTTTTCGTCTCATGGAACATCATCAGATAAGCAAATACATTGTAATTACCTAGTTAAATAACTTTTCCTGTTTGAATAGACCAATGAAATCAGTGATTCAATTAATTACCAAGATACAGAAAGAGTGGATTCTAAACTGCATGTGACAGTCTTAATATATCGAATAAAATACATTTAAATGTTCATATTAAAACTGTTCATATACAAATATTCATATTAAAATATACGATGTATTAATATAATAAATTCAAATAAATGCTTGTTAAATATATAATTTAAAAGTGTTTAAAATGCAATGGCGTAAAATGACATAAAATAACGTAAAATAGTGGTCTAGCACCATCTGGTGGACAAATAATAAAACACATGAAAATGTATATAAAAACAAGAATTCACTTAACAGGTTCATAGGTAGGTACTAGGCTATAGGCCCTAGGGCCTATACAAGCCCAGCCAAAAAGGTACCCTAGCTTTTGCCACCCAAGAAAATTATTTTCCTGTGCCACTGTCGAGCAGAGCCATAGAAGTGATCCCCAGAGTGCATTTCCTATTTCCCATCCAATCATCAAGATTTTTCTCGAAGAGTGCTAATGAGGAGCTTTGTTTGCTATAGATAGGTAGTTTATTCCAGAGTATGGGAAGCCTCTGGGACAGGAATCCATCCCACTGGCATGCTCTGTTTATTGTGGTGACAAGGTTTAGGTCCCTAGAGCGTGTAGCTCGGAGGGATTGGGATTTCTTTAAGTGGAGCTTGTCCAACAACGCTGGGTTTGACATAGCTTTGTATGTTGGGCAGAGATCACCTCTGAGTAGGCGATATGTGATGGAGTAAAGCTGGAGCTTTTTGAGACGGTCTGCATAGGGCATCTGTTTGAGGCCAGTAATCCTCTTTATGAGGTATTTCTGCGGCCTTTCAAGTTGTTGTAGATGTCTTGTGCGGTACATACCAAAAGGGGTGTTGTACTCTATAATGGGTCTAATGAGTGATGAGTAGAGAGGAACAATGACCTCTTTTTTTCTGGATGAGAAACCTTTTGTGATGACGTGTGCCACGTAGAAGGATTTCCTGACTACTGTGGCGATGTGATTATCAAAGGAGAGACTACTGTCCACCTGTGTCCCAAGGTCTCTTATCACACTTTCAGTTTTAAGTATACTACCACCTATGTTGTAGTTCATGGGCACAGAGTTTTTACCAAAGGGAATGACAATGCACTTTTTGGCACTGAGCTTGAGGCCATGGCTTTGACATCAGGCATCTGTCTCAATGAGGCCCTTTTGTAGGATGTCTACATCGTTAGGAGTTTTGACTACGGCTCCTAGTTTGCAGTTATCTGCAAACTTTGTTAGCCAAAGGCCTTCTGTGTTAGCCTGTACTTCAGAGAAGTAGATACCAAACAGGAGAGGACCCAGGACTGAACCTTGTGGTACTCCATATGTCACTGGTTTGAAGTTGGATTTGGAGTCTGCTACTTTCACAGTGTGGGTTCTGTCAGTGAGTCAGTTGGCAACCCATCTTGTGACAAAGGGATTTATACCTAGTTTAGTGAGTTTATCTATAATTCCAGAGTGGGGGATGGGGTTGAAAGCCTTGGCAAGATCTAGATAGGCTGTGTGAACCACCTTACCCTCGTCTACGGCTTTGGTGACTGCTTCAAAGAAGTCTATCAGGTTTAGGAGACATGATCTGCCTTTTACAAACCTGAACTGGGTGGTGTCCAGAGTTTGGAGATTACCAATGTCTTTGTTTATAAGTTCCATGATGATACATTCCATGGCCTTGCAGACCAGGCTCATCAGGCTAATAGGGTGGTAGTTCCTGGGGTCCTTGGTTGCTCCCCCCTTGTGGAGTGAGATAATCATCACTGTGTGCCATTCAGCAGGCACAAAGCCTGAGGTGAGGCTATGATTGAACATGGTACTTATGTGAGGTGCCAGTTCGTTCTATAGTTCGTGTAGAACGCAGCCTGGGATGTTGTCTGGTCCCATGGATGCTGTGTTCTTGTCTTTGGAGAGTGTGGTTTTTACCTGTGCAGCCATGATTACAGAAACTTTGCATTCTTCCGGTATAGAGATGGGCCCTTTAGGGGGTGAGAGGGGGGTAAAGTTAGCACTGAACCTGTCTGCCAGGATGTTGGCAATATCAGTTGGGTCTGTATATTTAGTGCCATTGTGCTGTAACTCAGAGCAGATCTGAGAGCAGATCTGAGTGTTGCCATTGAGATTCTTGACATAGCTATAGAATGCTTTGTGGTTGTCTTTAGAATCAGTGGCAATTTTGTTTTCGTAACTAAATAAATTAAATAATTAAATAAATAAACCAGGATAAAATAACATGAATATACATAAAAATATCACAATTTTGCAGACCTGAGCTTGAGTACAGGTTTTAAGGACACCATATCATTAAGTCCTGAATTGTTGCAAGCATCTAGGACTAATTGCCAATATAGTTCCCTGTATTCAAGTCTGGTCTCCCATGGCCCACCCCTGGCGTCTATAGGGACCACCTCCATCACAAAAAATTGATACTCTGCTTTTGGACATGCCTGAAGATGTTTGCACAGGGCGTTGTTATCATTTTTCTTCCTTAAATTATAAAGGTGTTCATACATTCTTTGTTTTAACCTCCTTTCTGTCTTACTCACATAGAAGGAGTCACATGCCCCACACAAAACAACATATACCACACCTGTGGTATTATAATTTGCATATCCTCTAGTAGTTATATACTTGTTTCTCCATTTTAAATATAACATGTCCCCAGTCCGTATGTACTTACACTGGGTACAATTTCCACATTTGTGTGTACCTTTTTTGTTACTAATGAGAGTTTCAAAATTGTTATAATGGGAACTTCCTTCCAAAATATTTTTGATATTTCATCCTTTTTTGTACACACATTTAAGTGGCTTATCAGATATGCAATTTAAATCTGATAAGGCTGCACATTTTTTCCACTCCTTGTCTATAACTTGTTTAACCAAACTAGTTTTACCATCATATGTGATAGTCAAAGCAGATTGGTAAGACTCCCTTCTATCTTCGTACCTATACTTGCATGATCAGAGGGGTGATTTTTACCCAAGATAGGGGCAAACCTAGACTCTCTACCATCCATGACTTCTGTTAATACATCATTCAAAAGTGCTGGAGGGTACCCCCTGGCTTTGAACATTTCTAGTATAAAATTACATTCTCTTTTAAAATCCTAGTCATCAGATGTCATTCTGCTAGCCCGGACCAGTTGACCTTTTATTAGCCCTCTTTTTTGGTGTGGGGGTGGGCACTCGCATAGTGAAGATAAGAATTTGAGAATGTTTGCTTTCTATGTATTTTAGATTTGAAACCATTGTCCACCCTTTGAATGTTAACATCAAGGTAATTTAACTCACCATTGTTAAGCTTAGAACCATGAAACCTGACAAGGGTGGAGGGGTTGTTTTAATGGATCATATCAGCTATGAAGGCAAAATGTTTGACTTGCTCAATGATGAAGAGACGTATGCTAGAGTTTCCTTAAACAAAGTCAACATTGCCTACAAAAAGATTTCTGTGTGTCTAAATGATCTAGTGATAGAGGGGCTGATAGACATTGAGACTTATAACTTTTTAAATGTCGACAAGCCCATAGTTCCCTTTATCTTTGGCTTACTCAAGATCCACAAAAATATTACTGACCCACCGTTTAGGCCTATTGTCTCTGCAGAAGGATCAGTAACTGCACCTTTGGCAAAATACATAGATTATAATCTAAAAAACACAGTTTTCAAAAATGAGAATATTCTCAAGGATTCATGGGATTTTTTAAGATGCATAAGCAATGAACAACAATCCAACACAAGTACTTTTATTACACTTGATGTAGTGGATTTGTTTACATGTATTCCACATGATATAGGGCTTGCTTGGTTTGAGGAATTCATGGCTGATTGTGGGGATATTCCCTTTGGTGTATTTTGCACTTGTCTAATTTTAATGGACCTAGTCCTAAAGAATAGTTTTATTTTCTTTCAGTGAGAATACTATAAACAATTGAAGGGCGTGGCAATGGGGGCACACTTTGCCCCTACCTATGCCAATATTATTATCCTACATTGAGAAAACAAATATGTTTACACTTCTGAATTTAAGCAATATTAGAACCTGTATGGGTGCTTTTCAGATGACATCTGTATTTTTGGACTGGTACTGATAATTATTTTTTTGAATTTTTTGAATACATTTCCAAGACTACTAAGTTCCTAAAATTTCATTGGTCTATTCAAACAGGAAAAGTTATTTAACTAGGTAATTATGATGTATTTGCCCATCTGATGAAGTTCCATGAGATGAAAATGTAAGGGGAAGTGTTTTTATCAGCGTTTATGTTATATATGGATGTGTGTTCCTTTTGCTCTGTTTGAACATTAAATTACTTGTGTGTTGGAACTGCTGGTCTCCGGTGCCTAATTTTGGATTACATGTTATGAAGTACTAATCACAGACACATTTTCTGCATTTCTGATACAGTAGATTGTTTGAGAATAGAATTGTGAATATATACTGTTTTCATTCAGCTCTGTATGATCCACATCGCTTTTAACTATCCTTGTAATGTAGCAGCTTTAACATTCATTTGGTTTGCCTTGACAGCTGTTCAGAAATCCTGCAGTTACCTTCTCACATCTCTGATTCACTTCCAGTTTTCTCGATGTTTTCAATATCATTATGGTACATATTTTGACTACAACCGGGAAAAGCCGAAAGACACAACAACAACAACAACTGCATTTTTATTTGTCAGACCTGTACAAGTCCCTTATCCCTTCACCTGGACAACACAAATCCTCTTTATTATGTTCAAAGTTGACAAGTATCTATTCCCAGTGTATTTGGTTATTTGTGTTTGTAAATCAACAATCTGAAACAATAGGTGTACTTTTTACTTTTGAGGGCATGGCCTAACCAGACCTGCCCAGTGACTTCACCTTGTACTCAGAATAAGGCAGTAGGATGTAAGAAGTCCCATGCAGCAAGGGTCTAAATGTAACATTGTGCATGTGGATTTAGACAATATAATTCACTATGTACGAATATTTAGTTTAAACATAAGTACTTTACCATCACTCTATAATCCTTTTGTCCAGAATTCCATTTGCTCCCACTTTTGTCACATATGGCTGCACCCCACTTGCATTTCCAATTCACTGTATTCAGTGAATGTACTTCAGTTGTATTTATGAACAGCGGAGGGTCTGACTGCTCATTTGTTTCAATATTATATATATCATGTTGCTGTACCTTTATAGATTTCAGATACAGTTTGGGAAAATGAATACTACTTCCACATAAACGTTTACATTTTACACCTGTGGGGCACCTTTTCATACCTGAAAACACAACCTCTGCAAAGTGTGTGGTTTCTGCTTGTTGCTAGTAGGAGCCATCTTGTTCACAGTGCAGTTACCTACCTTTTGTTTTTTTTTTGTTGTATTACTTCTAGATTTTTTTCACATTATTTCATATATACTGTCTGATTTGTGCATTTCCAGCTCTATCTGTAATGCTTTTGAATTACATAACTGACAATTTACTTGAGCAATGCTTTTTTTTTGTTCTAAATCAAATTTTCACAGTCTGTCCCTTAACTGATTACTTTTGATTTCACTATTCTGCCCCTTTCTGGGTTGACAGAGGTAATAGGACTAAATTTATAGTCCTGTTATATCTGATTTACTTCAGTGATATAAGTGCCAGTAGTATCCCGAAGCCCCATGATTTATTGTGAAATATAAATGTCTCACATACTGTAGGCTGTTTCTTGACACACACTAGTTTTGGAATTATCAAATGTTTCAATAGCTTCTTCTTTTGTGATGTGAAGAAATAAGGTACTTTAAATCTTTTTTAGTTTTATCTCCAAGGTCACTTACAGTGAGAGAGCTCAAAATGCTAAATCCAAGTCTTTCGATTTTCACAGAGCATTCTCTAGAACTTCAGAGATGATGGTGGTGATAAGGTCATTATTTTTAAACAGAAATTGAAGAAACAAAGGGAAAATCCATTTGTGGTTCAATATTGTCAACGTAAATTAATTATGAAAAAGCAAAGTAGAGAATGACTGTGCAGTGTATATAAATTACTTTTAGGATTTTCAGTCAAAATACAAAAAAAAGAGACAGAGAGAGAGAGATGGCAAAGTACAATGAATAGTTAGACTTTCTCAGTGCAACTGCTGACCTCTGATCTATGACTAAAGCACACCCAGACAAGAAAAACCACTAACAGGACAGCAGATGGGAGAAAAATACAAAAACTGAGTATCAGTATACTAGAAATGTCAGATTATTTTAATTAGATATCATAATAAAAGAACTGCCACTCCTGAGATGACACATAGAACGTTTCATGTATAACAAGCATAATATCTGTTGTCCTTTTGTGGAGCTTTTCTCCCCGGGCCTCTACTGAAAATGGACATGTATCCAGCTAGACTAGCCCGGTCAACAAATGTAAAATAAAATAAATAAAATAAAGTGCTTTCATTCCTAAAAGAATCGGAAGTCCATCAGAGTGAATTAAAAAAATAATTTCCTTCCATTTAAATAAGAAATTTGGCAGCAAAACCAAAAACAATTCTTAAAGGCATAAAACCCACATACAATGCATACAACTGATAATAACTGCAATGAAAACACTAAGTTAAATAATCTAAAAAAATGTGTAATCAACCCTAATAAATGTTATTATGAAAATATAAACTTAAGAAAGACATATAATACAAACACAGATTGACCTTAATAATAAGAAAAACCTATTACCATATTTTATTATTAGCAATGTGTATTGTTAATATTACATATTATTCGATTATACAAATAAATAAATTCACACCTAGAATTCATTATGCTTCAGTTCAGAACCTACCTGCCTTGAACTTTAACACACAACCAATAGAAATTAAATTGCTAATCCCTGGTTTAAGTGCAGCATTCAAAAGAAGCTGCCAATGTAACTATTTTTGTTCTAATAATAGCCCCCTGTCACCAATGTGATGCCCATGCCCTGGCCCAGCAATCAAGGAAGCTCAATCCTCACCACTAACACCAGTGAGGGGCATCTCATAAAGGAGGAAAGGATAACAAATACACACAGTAAAGTGCAATTTCCCTTAAGAGCTCACAGAGATCACAGTCAGTCCGGGGTTGGTCGCTCCCTTGCTCTCCAGGTCCCCAATAAGACTCCCCACTGGCACAGCTGTAGGGTCTATATCTCAGCCTAGTGGAAAAGCTAAAACCTCCAGCACCCTCTCTGTCTAACCAGTGCTTCATGTCCCTGCCCAAGTAGCTGACACACACACACACACGCACACACACACACACACACACACACACACACACACACACACACACACACACACACACACACACACACACACACACACACACTTTGAGAAGAGTTTATACAACCACACAGGCACTCCTGGGGAATGCTGGCACAAGTTCTCCAGCTGTGCCCCTTTTTCCCAGACTATACGGTAGTACCAGCTGCCACCACCCACTAATATTTATCAGCTACTCAAAGTCCCTTAAAAGGGTGTCCAATTATTACTGTGAAATATTATTATCCAATCGGTAGTATAGCCCACGGCTAAAGCTATAGGAGTGGCTTGGTACAATTTTACCAAAGGCGTGCAAGTACTCTAAAGAGCTTAAAATATCTCTACAAAAACAGCCACAGTTGAAAGGGTTTTAAAAATATTTAATAATTAATAGCCAAAACACAAGACAATAGTTTTTACTACACAGTGCTAGTCAAGAGTTCAGAGATCACAGAGAAATACTTAAAATAATTCAGCAGTACAGTTTTGACATCACAGAAAAACACAGTCTAATATTTCTAGTTTCTAGCTATTTCTAAGAGAAAACACAAGTCTAAGATAAACTTACATAAAGAGCAAGACAGTGTTGATGAGTTGGATGGTCAAGACAAAAATGCTTAATGCTCTCTGATTCTCTCTGTTTTTAAAATCACATTCCTGGTTCACATTACATAATTCTTCGCACTTCCCTGGATTCCCAGGCTAAAAGAAACTACATTTACATTCTTCAACTCTGGGCAGAAGCCAGAGCAATAAAGGGCATTTATGCATGCAAATTCTGGCCATTAACTCTGGTCTTAAAACAATAGCAAGAATTCCTTCATCTAGACTGACCAGAGCCGTGTTTATATCAAAGGGTCACAACATGCTTTACTTGGTCAGTAGAGTGCACTGTTGTTACATTTTTTCCAGTTCTACATGTAACACTATTTTTACCATTTAAGACAACAAGCCTGCAATTTACATTAATATTTACAGATTACAGAATTATCTCCAAAATTATATCCAGCTAGCCTGGCAGCCTTCACCCATCTTCACCCAATCTTCACATATCTCCCCCCTAGAGATCTCAAGCTAGTTTTTCAAGTGCCCCTTGAGAAACACTGCTTGAGGGAGTTAGGTCTATCTGAGTATACCTTACCCCATTTCCTGTCTTGAGAGCCCATCTGCATTGGCATTGCAAATCCCACTGCTGTGCTGCATGGTCATATCATATGCTTGCAACCCCAGGCTCCATCTTAGCAACTTGGCATTTTGCTGGCTGGCTCTGTTTAACCATGATAGGGGGTTGTGATCTGTCATAACAGTGAATTTCCTTCCATACAGATAAGGCTGAAGTTTCTGCAGTGCCCATACTATGGCTAGACATTCCTTTTCTACAACTGCATAGCATTCCTCCCTGGGATGGAGCCTAGGACTGAGATAAACCACTGGGTGCTCTTCTCCCTCGGAAGAAATCTGGCTAAGTACAGCCCCCCACCCCATGTTTCGAAGCATCCACTTGCACAACAAATTCTTTGCTGTAATCTGTACTGGCTAACACAGGGGATCCTCCCAAAGCTTCTTTAAACTTCTGGAATGCCTGCTGACATACTGGGGTCCACACTACCTTATCTGGCCTGTTCTACCTTGTGAGGTCTGAGAGGGGAGCAGCTATGGTACTATAACTGGGGACAAACTTTCTGTAGTACCCTGCTGTCCCTAAAAATGCCCTCACCTGCTTTTTAGTAACTGGTGCAGGCCATGCCTGAATGGCTTCCACTTTGGCGGGTTCTGGCCTTATCTTACCACTCCCCACTCTATGTCCTAGGAAGGAGACCTCTGCCATACCCACCTGACATTTGCTCAGCTTAATGGTCAACCCTGCCCTCAGTAGTCTGCCCAGCACCTCCTGGACATGCTGAAGGTGCTCTGGCCAGGAATGGCTGTAGATGGCAATATCATCTAGGAAAGCAAGGGCAAATCCTCTTGTCCCTGCCAGGATATGATCTACCAGCCTCTGGAAGGTTTCTTGGGCATTCTTCATCCCAAAGGGCATCTTGGTGAACTCATACAAGCCAAAAGGAGTCACAAAGGCTGACTTCTCTCTAGCACTGGGAGTCAAGGGCACCTGCAAGTAACTCTTGGCAAGATCAATGGTTCTGAGATACTTAGCTCCACCCAGCTGCTCTAGGGCCTCATCTGTCTTAAGCATGGGGTAAGCATCTGACCCTGTGTGACAATTTAATTTCCTGTAGTACACACAGAACTTGGTGCTTCCATCCTTCTTTGGCATCAGCACCACTGGGGAGGCCCAGGGACTGTTGGACTCTTGAATCACCCCTAGTTCCAACATCTCCTGTACCTCCTCCCTCAGAATCTGTTTGACTGTCTCAGGCACTCTATAAGGGACCTGCCTAATAGGAGTTTGGGGTCCTGTATCCACCTGGTGCTTCCCCAGGTGGGTGCGCTCTGGTTTCCCAGTGAACATGTCCCCAAATTCCTGCAACACTGCTCAGATTTCTTGAACCTGGGTAGGAGATAACTGCTGGGACATTGCTATCCCTTCCACTGAGGAGTTAGCCCGAGCCTCACTGAGGAGATCAGTCCCCAGATCTCCCTCAGACTCCTCCTGCAATCCACTGCAAATGCTCAGCACAATGGCCTCCCTATCATGGTAAGGTTTCATCATGTTAACATGGTACAATTTGTGCCCCTGCCTTCTGCCTAGCAGTTCCACCATGTAATTAACATCACTTTCCTTTCTTGCCACCTTGTAGGGCTCCTCCCAACCTGCTTGCAGCTTGTTGTGTCTGATAGGAATGAGAACCATTACCTGCTGCCTCACAGCATACTCTCTAGCTCAAGCATTCCTGTCATACCACACCTTTTTCTGTTGTTGGGATTCTGCCAGGTTCTCATGGGCTAAGTGCATGATTTCCATGAGCCTTGTCCTGAGGTTTAGGATGTATGCCACAACAGACTCCTTGTGAGACTCACTCTCACCTTCCCACTCATCCTGAATTAAATCTAGCGGTCCCTTCACCCTATGCCCATACATCAACTCAAAGGGTGAAAATGTGTGGATTCCTGGGGAACTTCTCTGTAAGCAAACAACAGATGGGGCAAATATTTGTCCCACTCCCTCCTAAACTGATCTACAAATGCCAGTACGATGGACTTGATTGTAGAGTTTAACCTCTCAAGAAGACCATTAGTCTGGGGATGGTAGGGGGTGGTCTTCATGTGCTTCACCCCACAGGACTTCCAGAGACAAGCCAGCAGGTCTGACATGAAATTGGCACCTCTGTCAGTCAGTATTTCTTTTGGGAAACCTACCCTGCTGAAAATCTCTAACAAAGCATTTGCCACCTACTCTACCTCAATAGAGGACAAAGCCACTGGCTGAGGGTATCGTGTAGCACAATCCACTACCACTAGAATATACTTTTTCCCTTTGGAACTTGGGGTATGCAGAGGGCCCACAATATCCATAGCTACCCTCTGAAATGGCTCCTCAGTCTCAGGCAAAGTCATCAAAGGAGCTCTCACCTTGTCTCCTGCCTTGCCTACCTTTTGGCACTGCTCACAGGTCCTGCAGTACCCTGTTACATCTCTGGAAATTCCAGGCCAATAGAAGTTCTTTATAATATGCCTCTCTGTATGTTTTATGCCCATATGACCTGCAAAGGGAATATCATGGGCTACGGCTAGAAGAACCAGATGGTAGGCTCTAGACACTACCAACTGTTGTACTCTCTCACCTTCTAGCCCTCCCTCAAGGGTCCACTCTCTGTATAGTAACCCTTTGTCCCAGTATACAGATTCCCTTTTTCCTTGAGAATCAGGTGCCTCCCTAGCTACCTACTTCAGGCCTTGCAATGTAGGGTGTGAGAGCTTACCCTGTCTCAACTCTCTCCTTGTAACCCTTCCCAGCTCCCCTTTCACAGGAAGTCTGGCATCCTCCGACAGTGGTGTCTCACTGTCAGCCTGGGTACTACTACTCACCTCTACCTTCGCAGTCGCTCTGTCCAAGGGACCATCAGTACCCACAAGTAGCTGTGGCAAACATTCAGGCTCACTGCTACAGTGTAGCTCCCCCCTGAAGTAACCACTTCACCAGTCCTGGCTGCAAATATGCAGTCTGTCTGGATCTCCCCCAGGCTACCAGACCCACATGCTTGTCTCCTAACCTGACCGAGTATAACTGCATAAGCACATGGTACTGCCTCATCCAAATCCTTCCCTATCAGGACATCTGCAGGATGGTAGTTCGGTACCCCTGTTGTCTCAAGACAACCTACTATTGGCATTTTGTCTTTCCAGCTTACTGGCTCTCTCACCTTTTGTTCCCCATCTTGCCTCTGTGGACACCTGTATGCCACATGGCCCCACTGATTGCATTCAAAACATTTAACCCTAGCTCCTGGACGTGTACCTGGACTAGTGGCTTCCCCTGCTACTGACAGATTCTGTTGGGCAGTCTGCACTGCCCACCCTGGGTTCCTTTAGACCCATGAGCATTACTGGGGGTCCCTTTCCTGTGCAGGGCTGCCCTGCTTGCCAGGTATAGGTCTCCCTTCTTCCCCAACTCATCTGAAGTAGCACATTGTCTATCAGCTAACCAGATCCTCATGTCCTCAGGCAAAGTGCTGAGGGCTTGTTCCCGCACCAAACGGTCTGCCAGCCCTTCAAAATTGGTGACCTGATATCCACTCATCCACCTATGGAAATAAGTGCCCAGTTCAGCAACATATACACACACTTTCATCTGCCTTGCATCTATGCTCACGAAACCTTTTCCTATACATTTCAGGTGTTAGCTTAAACAATTCTAACAAGTGATTTTTAACAGCAGTATAATCAAAACATGCAACGTCAGTCATTTTTGACAAAACAGTTACAGCTTTAGCATGGAGTAAGGGGGTCAGGAACCGTACCCAGAGTCTTTGGTCAACACTATACTGTTTGCATACCCTCTCAAACATATGAATGAAACTATCAAAATTATCCCCTCTTTAAATTGTGGAAGACATTTACTGACCTTTTGTGCTTCTGGGGTCCAGTTGCTCCCTTCCTCATTACCTCCATGACTCTGGCAAAGAGTCAGCATTTCTCTCTCATGCCTCCTCTGCTGCTCCTTTACTTCGGCTTCTATCTTCAAAAGCCTGGCCTTCAACTCAAGTCTCTTTAGTGCCAGATGGATTTTTAAGTCCTCTGCAGAAAGATTGAGCTGTCCATTCTCCAAGGGTATTATATTTACACTGCCAGTCTGATTGTCCTCCTGGTTGCTGTTTTCTGATGCAGCTTTAACCAAGGCTGTAATCAGGTCTGCCTTAGTCAGGTTTCCATGCACCAGTCCCCTAGCCTGACACATCTCCACCAGCTGGCTCCTCCTTGTCAGCTTTCCATACTCCTCTGCTGACATGCTGCCTGCTCACCCTGACTAACTAAGCTAACAAAAGAAATAAAACAATTGTGATCTGAACTCTGAGTATTCACTGCGTGGCTGATTTAGAGTACAAAACACCTACAAAGCTCACTGTACACAAGCTATAGGAATTCACTCTACCCACACCACTACAAGCCAATTAGTATTTGCCAATCAATTAATATGTGGTGTGAATATCCCACCGCTGCCAAACAATTAATATGTGATGCTCATGCTCTGGCCCAGCAATTGAGGAGCCTCAATCCTCACCACTAACACCAGTGAAGGGTGTCTCATATAGGAGGAAAGGATAACAAATACACACAGTAAAGTGCAATTTCCCTTAAGAGCACACAGAGATCACATTCAGTCTGGGGCTGGTCGCTCCCTTGCTCTCCAGGTCACCAATAAGACTCCCCACTGGCACAGCTATATGGTCCAGATCTCAGCCTAGTGGGCAAGCTAAAAGCTCCAGCACCCTCTCTGTCAAACCAGTGCTTCATGTCCCTGCCCAAGTAGCTCACACACACACACACACACACACACACACACACACACACACACACACACACACACACACACACACACACACACACACACACACACACACACACACACACACACACACACACACACACACACACACACACACACACACACACTTTGAGAAGAGTTTATACAACCACACAGACACTCCTGGGCAAGGCTGGCACAGGTTCTCCAGCTGTGCCCCTTTTTCCCAGACTATATTGTAGTACCAGCTGCCACCACCCACTAATATTTATCAGCTACTCAAAGGCCCTTAAAAGGGTGTATAATTATTACTGTGCAATATTATCCAATTGGTAGTATAGCCCATGGCTAAAGCTATAGGAGTGGTTTTGTACAATTTTACCAAAGGTGTGCAAGTACTCTGAAGAGCTTAATTTATCTCTACAAAAACAGCTACATTTAAAAGGGTTTTAAAAATATTTAATAACAAATAGTCAAAACACAAGACAATACTTTTTACTACACAGTGCTAGTCAAGAGTTAAGAGATTTCTAGTTTCTAGCTATTTCTAAGAGAAAACACAAGTCTAAGATAAACTTACATATAGAGCAAGACAGTGCTGATGAGTTGGACAGTCAAGACAAAAATGCTTAATGCTGTCTGATTCTCTCTGTTTTTGAAATCATATTCCTGATTCACATTACATCATTCTTCACACTTCCTTGGGTTCCCAGGCTAACAAAAACTACATTTACATTCTTCACCTCTGGGCAGAAACCAGAGCAATAAAGGACATTTATGCATGCAAATTCTGGCCATTAACTCTGGCCTTAAAACAATAGCAAGAATTATTTCATCTAAACTGGCAGGAGCCATGTTTATATCAAAGGGTCACAACATGCTTTATTTGGTACGTAGAGTGCACTGTTGTTACATTTTTCCAGTTCCACATGTAACACTATTTTTACCATTTAAGACAACAAGCATGTGGTTTACATTAATATTTACAGATGACAGAATTATCTCCAAAATTCTATCTGGCTAGGCTGGCGGCCTTCACCCATCTTCACCCAATCTTCACAACTACCTCTAATGGGATAAGAAACTTTTTCCAAAACAGTAAAAGAAAATTTTCTAAATTCTACACATGTAGTAGAATGTTTGTATAGGGCATTACAACATTATTGCTGTGTATGGCATACATATTCTGGTATATTCTAGTTTTTAAAGGTCCTTTGGTCTTCCCAATATAAAATGAAGAAAAAGAAGCACAAAATGCAATACAAACTATACATGTTGTATTACAGTTGTACCTACCCCTGAGGGAAATGAGTTTTGGGTGCCCAAGGACCACAAAATGCATGTCCTGAAATATATACCTGCATTGCTTACAGGCACCACAGGGTTTCATACCCAAGTTGTTGTTGTGTCTTTCGGCTTTTCCCGGTTAGGGGTCACCACAGCGGAACTCCGGTCCACTAATTATCGGCAGTTGATTTTTATGTGCTGAGTTGCCAGTCCTAACGCACAACCTTCAATGAAGGTATGCCCATTCACGCATGTCTCCACGCAAAAGATGCTCTAGCTGAGAGTCGAACCACCACCGCGGTTTCATACCCAAGTAAAATTAAAAAAACAACCAAGGAGCAGAAAAAAGCAGGACAAAAGCTGTTTAACTTCTTTTAATACAGCTCAACTACCACTGGTACCTCAGCCTTTCACCTTCAAACTTTGCCCTGCTTTTTTCTGCTCCTTGGTTGTTTTTTAAATTTTTCTTGGATTTCAGTTGTTTCTAATATTTCATACCTAAGTTCCTAGTAGAAAACTCATTACCACTGTAATTTCTCTGAGGAAAAGGGTGGAGGCAGTCAAAGAAACTAGGGGCTAGCTAGGATGCCCTGCAAGATTGCAGAGGCAAACCCTGCCCTAGATTTGGATAAGATAGGCAGGTGGTAATGTTTGGTGAAGGTGTGAACACATGTCCAGGTGGCAGCCTCTAGGATGTCCCTGGTGAGGACTCCTCTGAGCAAAGCTGCAGTGGTGGAGGCTGCTCTAGTGGAGTGAGTCCTGACCTCCTTGGGGGGGGAGGCTTTCCATGTAGTTTGTAGCAGAAATCGATGCAGTGTGCTATCCATTTGGAGATTGTTTGTTTGGAGATGGCTTTGTCCACTGCCCCTGCTGCAAAGCTAACTAGCAATTGATCAGACTTTCTGAAGGATTTAGTCCTGTCTCGATAGAATCTGAGCTGTCTGTGCACATCTAGAGAGTGCAGGATCCTTTCCTCCTTGTTCTGTGGGTTAAGGAAAAAGGTGGGAAAATTAATGGATTGGTTGAGAGCCACACTGGATGAGTTAGTCCTGAGGGATACCCTGTCAGCCTGGAAGATGATGAAGGGTTCCACAGCCATGACTGCTTGCATCTCGGAGACCATTCTGGCTGAAATGATGGGCAGAAGGAAAGCTGTCTTCCAGGAGAGAAATTTTAGCTCTGCTGAAGAGGCAGGTTCGAAGGGGGGGGGTGAGCTTTTCCAATACAAAGTTAAGGTCTCAAGCTGGGGTTGGTGCTCTTCTGGGCGGCCTCAAGTTGCTAGCCCCTCTTAGGAACTGTTTGATCAGATGGTGTGAGAAAAGGGGCTGCTCGGTGGGAAAATGAGCAGAGATAATAGAGGCATGAATTTTAATAGAGGAAAAGGATAGTCCACTGTGTGGAGGTCAGCTAAGTAATCCAGGATGAGAGGGAGGAAGGGCTGTATCATATTTGCTCCCTTAGCCTGAAATCTGGTGCAGAACCTTTTCCGCTTGTCAGCATAAGACTTCCCAGTGCTAGGGCACCTGGCCTCACATATAACATCTAGAACCTGTTTGCTGAGGTTGGCAAATTGATCATGGATTAGGGAATAAGCCAAGCTGCCAAACTGAGTGTCTGCAATTGGAGATGCATGAATTCCCATTCCCTCTGGGTCAGGAGGTTTGGGATCTGAGGGAGATGCCAAGGTGGCAGAGGAAACAAACTGCAGAGTAAGGGTACCAGTGCTGGCGAGGCCAATCTGGAGCTATAAGAATTGTCCTTGGTTTTTCCTCCTTTATTTTGAGCAGTACCCCGGGGATGGGAGGTAGTGGAGGAAAGGCATAGACTGATAGACTGAACCAGAGGAGGGACAGGGCATCCACTTTCCAAGCCATGCAGTGATGCTCCCTGGGGCAGAATTTGCTGAGCTGATGGTTGGTGTAGGAGGCAAAGAGGTTGACCTTCTGTGTGCCCCATTTCTGAGTTATTAGGGTTAAGCTGCCACTCATGTGGGTCCAGAAGATTTCTGCTTAAGTCATCCACCAGAGAGTTGAGAGAACCCGGTATGAAGTGTGCTAACAGGTGGAGTTGTATGGCAGAGGTTGTGTGCCAATGGGTCATGGCCAGCCTGCATAGAGGGTAGGACTGAGTCCTTCCCTGCTTGTTGATATACCACATCACAGTTGTGTTGTCTGTTTTGATCAAGAGAGCCCCTGGGGAGAGAAGGGGCTTGAAAGCTATCAAGGCATGCTGGACAGCTATCATCTCTTTTTGGTTGATGTGGAAGTTTATTTGCTGTGGACTCCATTGGCCCTGTATGTACCTGCCATTTAGGTGTGCACGCCAGGCATAATCTGATGCAGCTGCGGTGAGGGACTGGTTGGCGTGGTGTGGTGAGAAAGGTAGCCCTTTGTTGAGGGAGCATGCTGTTTCCCACCAAAGAAACTATTTTCTGAGGCATGGTATAGGTATAAGAGCCTCCAGGTCTTGAGAGTGTTGACACCAAAGGCTTTTTAGATACCATTGAAGTTTCCTCGTATGCAGTTTGGCATATGGAAGGAGTAGAATGCAAGATGCCATGAACCCCAGAGCTTGCAGGAATTTCCTTGCAGATAGTTGGTGTCTGGTGGCTAGTTGAGAGAAGTAGGCTGTCAGGAAGGTTTGCTTTTCTGGTGTAAGGAATGCCATCTGCAATGCTGTGAATGGGCTTGCTCCCAGGAATATAATCCTTTGGGTGGGTACCTGTTTGGATTTCTTTTCATTGATTGTGTACCCTAGGGAGATTAGTAGGGACTTTACAAAGGCCAGGTGCTTGAACAGCTTTTCCTGGCTGTCTGCCTGAATTAGGCAGTCATTTAAGTATGGGTAAATCTGGATATTCCTTTGTCTGCAAAAGGCAATGGCCAGAGCCAGGCATTTGGTGAAAACTCTGGGAGCAGAAGATGAGCCAAAGGGAAGCACAGAGAACTGAAAGTGCTGAGATCCCACTCTGAAATGGAGATATTTCCTAGATGATTCCCTGATAGGGATGTGGAGGTGGGCCTCCTTTAGGTGTAGGGTGGCTAGCCAAGCATCCTTGGAGAGCATGGGTAACAGCTGCTGTAGGGTGAATTTTGGGGTCATCAGGAAGGTGTTTAGAATGGATAAATCAAGGATGGGGCACCAGGTGCCCTCTTTCCTGGGTACCAAAAAAAGGCTGGAGTAGAAACCTTGGCCTTTATGTTCTGCAGGAACCTGCTCTATTGCCCTCATGGAGAGCAGGGAAAGGACTTGCTTAGATCTCTGCATTCCCTGTGGCTGCTGTTTGTGGGGTCTGGTTCCCCAGGGTCTGGGCTGAGCTGATCTGGTGGGAGCAGGAAAGGACCAGTGCTTGGAGGGACAATGCCTGCTGAACTTAGGTGGCTGGTCCTGTAAGAAATCCTTAACTGTCTGCATAGATTTTGCTTTTTCTTCTATCTTTTTTTAAGACCTCTGCTGCCTTAGTGCCAAAGAAGTTGTCTTTGTGCAAGGGCGCATCCAACAATTTAGATTTAACATGATCTAGCAAGGGCTCTTCCTTAAGCCATGCATGCCTTCTAAGGACAGAACCAGTGACTGCTGCCCTGCATGAAGCCTCTAGGGTGTCAAAACCACAGTGCAAGGTGTGTTTAGTTACTTGACTTGCAGAATGCATTAACTCTTGTAACTCCTTAGATTCTGCACAAGCAGGAAAGGTAAACATTTTTCTTTGATGAGTTCCAGAGTATGTTGCTGAAATTTTAGCATATGGAACTGACAATTTAGTGCTCTGATAGCAAGAGTAGCTGAGATGTATACTTTTTTACCCCATCTGTCTAGTGCTCGGGAATCCTTATCTGAGGGGGTGGGATTCTTAGCAGAAGTTGCTTTAATTCCTTTAGGCCCTTGAGTAATTACCTCAGGGTCAGCAGTAGGATTTTTAAAAAGACATTTGTGTGAGTCAGGGAGTCTGTAATACCTGTCTGGTTTTCTGGGTGCAGGAGGGAGGGTGTCAGGAGTCAAGCTTGATTCCAGGAAAACATCCTCCACAACATCCAGGACTGGGGGAATGGCCAGGGGTCTGTGCTGTGGATGATCTAAGAATTCCCTGAGTCTCTTTTTAGACTGAGGGTAGTCCTGACTTTCCCATTGGAAGTGTTCCCTTAAGGTGTGAAGGGTTTCCCCAAGGAAAAATCATCTGGGGGAGAGGCTGAATGAATGGAATCCTCTGCATCAAAATCCTCATAAGCACAGAGGGGTTGCATTTCTTCATACTCAGATACATCAGAGTCAGACTAAACTACAGGGGACAGATCTCTTTTTCTTTTGGAAGGGGTAGCTTGGCTTCCCCTGATCAGCATGATAAGGTCTTCTGCCATTTTAAGCATTTGGAACTGAGGGAAGAAAGCAGGTACCTGAGATTGGGTCATTGGTTTCTTGGGTGTGGTTCATAACCTGGGCCTAAGAAGCTCGGTAGTTTTTGAAAGATGGTAGCCATGAAGGAAGTCGTCAGTTTGTGTCGAGAATCGGTAGGGCAAAGGACTTCCTTGGAAACCGGTGACTGCTCAGTGGCTCCAGACCCATCCAAGGTAGAGATGACCACAGGATCCTTAGTCGAAGAAGAGTTTTGCGGCTTACTGGACTCTGAAAGGGTCTCAGCAGAAGCCTGCAAATCTGCAGAAGTAGGGATTAGGGGCTGCAAAAGCACTTCACTGAGGACCGGAGAACTGATGACTAGCTTAACAGAAGCATCATCGGTAGGTTTGGACCTCTGCAGTCTGTCTCTGTCTTTATCTTTATGTTTTTTCAGAAGATCTGCTGTTATATGGCTTACTGAAGCCATATCAGAATTCAAGGACTGTAAGCGAAAATATCTAGCGACAATAAGGTCCCGATGATGTATAGTTCTGGTGTTGAACAAAGCACAGAAGCAACAATGAGGGATGTTGTGGTTTGGACCTAAGCAAGAGATGCAGTAAGAATGAAAGTCTCGGTGTGGTATTTGCTTTCCACAGGCGAGACAAATGTTAACTTTTTCTGACATTGGTTACTGCAAGAAAAAAGTTTTCCCAATGGGGTACTTAGCTTTAGAAGACTTCAGCTTCATTTCAGAAAATGAAACTCAGGTAGTGGCTGACCAGCACTACTGCAAACTGCTTCTGCTTCGGTCTCCATGGCAAGAATGACTGATGTAACAGCATCGGCTGCCTTACTACTGATGACCTGACGTCAGTCCTGAAGCAACAGCAACCGATGCATAAATACTAAGCCTCTGGTATTCAGGCTGGCCGAGGGCTACCCTAGCAGGGATAACCCAAATGTGATGACTGCAACAGTGAAACACGAAGAACATCAACACTAAATTTGTGAAAATGGGTACAGATGCAATATAATTGATCTCTCAGAGTCTGTGTCTCAGGCAGGTACGACCCTAACCCTAAGCAGCATCCTACTTTCACCAAGAATGATACCACAATACCAAAAAAAAAAATAATTGACTTCAACAATTGGCTTACTTTTTGGTGTCTTTCCAAGGGGATCCAGTATCTATCTGACTGGGAAGACATGGTTGACAGGCCTCAATGCTTTGCCAGAGATGGCCTCCAAATGTCACCACTGGGATTATGGATCCTGGCCAAGGCTCTTGCTTCTCCCATTGTGCCTTTTTTAGGCTATGTCCCAAAGACAAATCTTCCAACAGAAAAGATCTGTCAAAAAGCAAATTGAAGGTCATGCTGCTTAACACTAGGAGCCTTAACCTGGAAATGAACTCACTGGAGGCTCTCCTCAGACTGGAAGATGCCTATGTCTGTGCGGTCACAATAACTTGGTTCAGGGCTGCAGAGAGCACCCATGCCTTACCAGGCTATACCCTATTCCACACTTTCTGACCCCAAAATGAGGTCAGAAAGACTAATGGTGGTGGAGTCTTTAACTTCATTAAGGACAAGCACACCTCCAGAATGGTTTGCCCACATGACACACTGGAACTACTCCAGGTGCAACTGACAGTTGACAAGACATCCATCCAAGTTATACGCAGCTATAGACCCCCCCCCCCACTCCATGACTCAGGACACCCAATCCTCCTACCTGGACCTACTTGACTCCATAAAGGTAGCCTCTTACACCCTGATCCTTGGTAACTTCAACTACCCCACCATAAACTGAGTGAACTATTCACCTACCCCACCATAAACTGAGTGAACTATTCACCTACCCCACCATAGACTGAGTGAACTATTCACCTACCCCACCATAGACTGAGTGAACTATTCACCTACCCCACCAAAGACTGAGTGAACTATTCACCTACCCCACCAAAGACTGAGTGAACTATTCACCTACCCCACCATAGACTGAGTGAACTATTCACCTACCCCACCATAAACTGAGTGAACTATTCACCTACCCCACCATAAACTGAGTGAACTATTCACCTACCCCACCATAGACTGAGTGAACTATTCACCTACCCCACCATAAACTGAGTGAACTATTCACCTACCCCACCATAGACTGAGTGAACTATTCACCTACCCCACCAAAGACTGAGTGAACTATTCACCTACCCCACCAAAGACTGAGTGAACTATTCACCTACCCCACCATAGACTGAGTGAACTATTCACCTACCCCACCATAGACTGAGTGAACTATTCACCTACCCCACCATAAACTGAGTGAACTATTCACCTACCCCACCATAAACTGAGTGAACTATTCACCTACCCCACCATAAACTGAGTGAACTATTCACCTACCCCACCATAAACTGAGTGAACTATTCACCTACCCCACCATAAACTGAGTGAACTATTCACCTACCCCACCATAGACTGAGTGAACTATTCACCTACCCCACCATAGACTGAGTGAACTATTCACCTACCCCACCATAAACTGAGTGAACTATTCACCTACCCCACCATAGACTGAGTGAACTATTCCTGCAGTAATGTACTCACCCAACAATCCCTTGACTTCATCAGTTCTAACACACTAGACCAGTTCGTCTCATCCCCCACAAGGGGAGATAATATTCTGGACTTGGTTCTCACCAACACGGGTGACCGCTGCACCACTCCCATAGTATGTTCTTCCCTGGGGAGATCAGATCATCTGTCTGTTTCATTCGAAGTTTCTATCCCACCCAACCCCCCCCCCCCCCAGTCATAACTAGGCTAAAAAACTTCTCAAAAGCTGACTACAACCTCCTAAGGGAGGGTATCAGTAGCTTCACACCACTGCCCTCTCAGAGGATGCAGACAACTATGCTGAACAGTACACCAATGCAGTATACAAACACCTGTACAACTGCATGGAATCAGCCATACCCAACAGAGTTAAAACCTGCTCCTCAAGGAAACACAAACCTGTCTGGTGGGCATCCTTGATCAACAGGCTTTACAACAAAAGGAAGGAACTGTTGTCCACAGGTAAAAAGGAACAAACTCCAAATTGGAAAACTCCCTCCTCAGCCTCAGCAAGCAAATTAGATCACTACTGAAAACCTCTAAAGACAATTATGAATTGAAAATAGCCTCCAAAACAAAGGGAAACCACAAAGCCTTCTTCAGTTACGTCAGGAACCTCCATGGCAAAGCCCAGTTTTGTTCCAAATTAGTACTTAACAGTACCACTTAGACTAATCCTGTTGACTTAGACAACCTGCTAGCAGATAGGTTCAGAGCAAACTTCACCCCCTATCCCTCGCAAAGGACCATTCAACATCCCCGATACTTGTCTCACACCTCACATATCCATAGATCAAGTGTTAAAGGCCCTATCCAAGACAAAGAATACAGCTTCCATGGGACCTGATAGTATCCCAGGCTGTATTCTGCATCATCTCCAGCAAGAACTAGCTTCGCCATTGAGCACCCTATTCAACCACAGCCTAAGTAAAGGCTTCATTCCAGAAGAGTGGAGAACTGCCATTGAAATCCCCTTGCACAAAAGTGGTAAAGTGGTGCCACTACTGACCCTGGAAACTATTTCCTCATTAGCTTGACAAGTCTGATCTGTAAAGCCATGGAGCATATTATTATGGATCTCATAAACAAGACATAGGCAATCTCCAAGCACTCAACTCCACCCAGTTCAGATTTGTCAAGGGGAGATCATGCCTGTTGAACCTAGTTGACTTCTTTGAGACTGTCACCAAGGCCCTGGATGAGGGAATGTCAGTACATACGGCTTACCTTGACTTGGCCAAGGCATTTGACACAATCTCCCACTCAGGCATCATCAAAAAGCTAACACAACTTGGCATAAATCTCTGTCTCATCAATTGGGTGGCCAACTAGCTCACCGATGGGACCCACAAGGTCAAAATAGGTGTCTCCATCTCCAACAGCAGACCTGTCAGTAGTGGTATTCCCCAGGGATCTGTGCTGGGACCCTTACTGTTTGGCATCTACTTCTCAGAAGTCCAGGCAAAGACAAAGGGCATGTGGTTGACCAAGCTTGTGGATGACTGTAAGTTGGGTGCTGTCATTGACTCCCCAAATGATGTTAACATATTACAAGAGGGTCTCACAGCAACAAATGACTGGTGCCAAAGTCATGGCCATAAGTTAAATGCAAAAAATGTGCTATCATACCATTCGGCTAAAACACAGCCTCTATTGATTTATCACATAAATGGCAACCCCTTAAGCACACAGCCTGTGGTAAGAGACCTGGGTACTCAGGTTGACAACAGTCTCACATTTGACCATCATGTGGAGGCAGTGGTCAGAAAACCCTTTTAATTGGTTCACCTTATAAGTAAAGGGATTGCATCCAAGAAAAAGAGGTTATTACCTCTTTGTACTCCTCCCCCATTAGGCCAATAATTGAGTATAATGCCCAGTTTGGTATGTACCTCTCCAAACACCTGCACCAACTGAAAATGCCACAGAAATATCTCACAAAGAGAATCCATGGCCTCCAACATCTGTCCTATGTGAACAGGCTCAAATTACTATCACCCTACTTGGTATTGTACAGATTGCTCAGAGGTGACTGGTGTCTCACCTACAAGGCAATATCAGATCCTGCCCTATATCTGTAAGTCTAACTCCTTGCGCATTACCTGCTCAAAAGGCCTAAATCTAATATGCAACATCAACAAAACCTACTGGAGAGACAAGCTTGTCTCCAAGAGGCTGCCCCGTCTCTGGAATAGACTTCCCATACATGTCACACCTCATTGACCCTCTTCAAGCGCAACCTTGAAGAGTGGATGGGAAACCACAAATTTGTCCCAGGGGTTCCATCTGTGTCCCTCATTGATAGGGGTGGCAGGTGCTAACTGAGATTTCTTTTTTGGGGATAAACTCTTAGCTAGGCTTGTAAGGGCCCCAGGGGCATTTGTCTAGTAACCTCCTTTGATCCTATAATCCTATCTCCAATAGCCAGGAATAGTGTATGTTGGTACACCAGGTGAGAGACACCGTACATGAGGTACAGTAACAGCTGGGGATAGTATGTGTGGGTACACCACTTAAGAGAAATGACACATGAGGTACAGTAACAGCTGGGGACAGTACATTTGGATACACCAGATGTGAGACACCATACATGAGAAACAGTAACAGCTGGGGATAGTACATTTGGATACACCAGATGAGAGACATCATAAGATGATTTCAGCCTTGGGCACATGCCTCACAGTCCACACTTATTATTTATTTAAAGGAACAGTCCTCACTCAGAGTGTATTTGCAAATTAAATATGTACAATTCCTTGCTGATTTATCCTTGATATCTCATATTATGTAGTTTGTATGACTACTGGTATATTTCACTGAAAGCTTCACAAGATAACTTGGATGCATGCACTAGTTTATGTATGATGCACAAGTCCATAGTCCCATACCTAAACCTTGCAGTTTTGTGTGATTGATACCTAAAAAAAGTACAGTTGTGTAAAATCTTACCATAATAGTAGATGTCCTTGCTTTCACTACTGCAGTATTCATTACATATAGGATTCCCTGCCATGGAAGCCCGATGGCAAGCCAGTCTACCAAAGCCTACCATTGCTTTCAGGTAGGCTGAATGTCAGCCAAATGCTCCTTGCATAGCGTAGGGCATAAATGTGATGTTCAGACTTACCATCCTCAGAACTTATTGCCCCAGTAGAAATACCAGTCCAAGGGGAAAATAGAGAACCTGTACATCTAGGAAGGAAAAAAAAATAGGGGGATGGAGAGCTGGAGTGATACTGCAGCGGTAAAGGCAAGGACATCTACCATTATGGTAATCCTTTACACAACTATACTATGTCCTTACATTCGCTGCTGCAGTATTCATTACATATGGGAGAGGCCAAAGGTCAAGAAGAAACTTGGGAGGAGGAAGCAACAGTACAGCCTTATAAGAAGCCATGAAGAATGGCATTAGCAACACCGGCTCTAGCTCTGGAGATACCATCCAACTTGTAGTGTTTGGTAAAAGTATGCACAGTAGTCCAGGTAGCTACATCAAGAACAGAATTAGTGTCTGAGCCCTTGAAAGAAGCACTAGCAGAAGCCACAGCTCTACTAGAATGAGCCTTTACAGAAGAAGGAAGGCTCTCACCATGAAAAGTGTAACAAAGAAATAGCCTTTGAAATCTAAGTAGAAGTAGTTTGCTTGGAAACAGCTAATCCTAAAAACCTAGGATAAAAGTAAACAAATAACTGGTCAGATTTTCTGATAGCAATAGTCTTATCCAAATAAAATCTGGACTGTCTCTGCACATCCAAAGAATGCAGCACCACCTCACTGTCCGACTGTGGAGAGGGGAAAATGTTGGCAAATGAATCGACTGATTAAGGGACAGTTCATTAGGCATAAAAGAAGGATTAGTAAACAAGGACACTCTGTCCTCATGGAATATCAAAAAAGGCAGACAAGCCATAAGGGCTTGCAACTTAGACACTTGTCTGGCAGAAGTAAGAGCTAACAAAAGAACAGTCTTCCAAGAACAATGTTGCAAGGAAACTGAAGCAGCAGGCTCAAAGGAAGCCCGAGTCAATTTCTCCAGAACAAAATTAAGATCCCAGGGAGGAGGAACAGGCTTCCTGGGAGGTCTGATATTAAGGACACTTTTAAGAAATTGCTTAGCATCAAATCTAGAAGCTAAAGGAGGAGTTAAAGGAAGACAAGCAGAAAGAGCTGATAAGTGGGCCTTAATAGAAGACTAGGCCAAACCAGCATTGAGCAACTCACATAAATAATAGAGGACAAAGGAACATTCACAGTAAGTGGGTCCAGGTTATGAGACAGACACCAGATAGAAAAACTCTTCCTGCTGGATAAATAGGATTTCCAAGTAGTAGGTTTCTTGGCCTCCTGCAGGATCTGCAGCACATCCTTAGAAAAAAGCTGTCTGTGAGGAATCAAAACCCTATCACCCACAGTGTCAGCTGAAGTGTGAACAGGTGGGGATGGATGAGAGATCCCTAGTCTTGTGTGAGTAGATCCACTCTGTGAGGTAATTTGTGATGATTACCCTTGGCTAGATTCAGAAGTAGAGGGAACCAGTGCTGTCGTGGCCAAAAGTGAACCACCAACTAGATTTTCAGAGCATCCTCTTGACTCTTGAATAGGACTTTCTGAATGAGAGGAAAGGGAGGGAATTCATAATGAAACAACCCCTTCCAAGAAAATGAGAGGGTGTCCACCTTCCACACCAGAGGACCTGGGACTCTGGCACAAAACAGAGGAAGTTTATTGTTCAGAGGGGAGGCAAACAGATCTATTTGAGGAGTACCCCACTGGTGAACAATACCCAGAAACACCTCCCTGTGAAGCATCCATTCATGGGACTGAGTGAAGGACCTGCTCAGAGTATCTGCCACAATGTTCTAATCTGAAGGAATATGAACTGCCTGAAGAGTCACTTGATACTTGACAGCAGGATCCCATACCAGAAGTGCCAGCCAGCAAAGAAGGTAAGATCTGCTTCCCCCTGCTTGTTGATATACCACATAACTGTGGTATTGTCTGTCAACACCTTGAGAGGCCCAAGAGGGAAAAGAGGATGAAAGGCCAGAAGAGCCAGCAGAAGACCTCTCATCTCTTTGATGTTGATGTGCTCCTTCTGCTGATGAGGTGACCACACTCCCTGTACCTTCAGGGATCCAAAAGTTGCTCCCCATCTGACATCTGAGGCATCTGTGAACAGATCCTGAGAGGGGAAGAGGGGGTGAAAAGGGAGCCCTGGATTCAGAGACAACTGCTGAATCCACCACAGAAGTTTATTCTTGAGACCAGGAAGAAGAAGAACTGTAAAGTCTAGAGGATGCAAATGTTGAAGCCACACCAACTTCAGAAACCACTGCCCATGTGGAGTTTAGCCAGAGGGATTATCAGAATGGTGGAAGCCATGAAACCCAGAGCTCTCAGAAACTCCCTGGCTGTAATGGAGTCCAGGGAAAGATGAGTCTGAAAGTAAGAAATGAGAGTTAAGACCTTTGGAGGAAGCAGGGATGCCAGCATTGGCACTGCAACCCAGAAAGACATGATCCTGAGAAGGAGTTAGAGAAGACTTTTTGAAGTTTATCATGAACCCCAGGCTCTGAAGAATAGAAATGGCAAAATAAAGATTTTGTAAAAGGACCTCCGGAGAGGATGAATGAATCAGCAGGTTATCCAAGTAAAGAAATATTTGGATCCCTTGAAGCCTGCAAAAAGCAATCATTGGAGCAAGACATTTGGTGAACACCCTTGGGGCAGTACAAAGACCAAAGGGAAAAGCACAGAACTGAAAATCCCAGGAAACAACAGAGAAACACAAAATATTCCTGAAAAGAGGATGGATCATAATATGGAGATAAGCATCCTTGAGATCCAAGGACACCAGAAAGGCCTGAGGGAGCAAGAGAGAAAACAGAGACTGAAGGGACAACATCTGAAAGGAAGGCACCTTCAGAAAAGTGTCTAGATGAGAGAGGTCTAGAATTGTTTTCTAAGTATCCTTTTTTCTGGGCATTAGAAACATGCTTGAATTAAATCTCTTCCCCCTTTGGGATATAGGCACCTATTGAATAGTACCCTGAGACAAAAGATCTCGAAGAACCTCTGGGAAAAAAGGAAGTTGTTCCTGAGGAAGCTGAGGAATGCCCATAAAAAGAGGACAGGATGTCCACACTTGAATAAGTAGCCACTTCCCCAAACAAAAGTTTATTATCCAGAGGAGAATTCATCAACTTAGCCTTGATATCATCAGGTAAAGGTTGAAGCCTAAGCCAGCAATACCTCCTCATCAATGAGCCAAAAGCAGCAGCCCTACAAGGGGAATATGCTGTATAATAAATACACTTGATTGAATGATAAACTACTTGACAGGAAGTCCCTAGCAAGGAAAGAGGAGAAAATTTAATTTCAGAGTCTGGAAGATCAGAAAAAAGCTGATAAGCCTGAGAAAGAAGAGCCAACACATACCTAGATATATGGGATAGTTAATTGCCCTAAAAGCTAAGATAGCTGAAGTATAAACCTTCTTACCCAGCCTGTGCATAGTTCTGCTGTCCTTGTTAGAAGGCAGTAACTTGGTGAAGTGATCAATTGAGATGGCTTATCAGAGGCTACAGACACTACAGAGATGTCAGCAGCAGGACATTTAAACAAAAAGAGACAATCCTCAGGCATAAACCTATCGGGCTTCTTGGGAGCAAGGGGCAAAGAATCGGGTGCTTTAGAGGCATTGAAAAAACATCCAGTAAAGTAGCCAAAACAGGAGGAATAGCTGCATGTTTAGTAGACTCCATCTGCAGTAACTCATAGTACGTTTTATGGGCACGATCCCACTTAAAAAATTCCACCATCCTAGAGATTGTGTCCCTAAAGGAAATTTCCTCAGGAGTATCTGGGCTATTAGATTCCTCCTTCTCAGACCCATAGTCTAAAGGAGAAGGAATCTGGTTAGAATAAGTAAGGGAGTCTTCATCAGAATCCAACTCTTCTTCAGAAGAGTTCAGTTCCCTGGGGCTTTTAAGTGGAGAAGAGGACCAAAGGGGAGCAGGATCAGAAACTCTTGAGGTGGCCTTAATGATAGTAAAGCATTAAATAACCTGACACTCATTTTGTGGATCCCTAGGAGCAGAAGAAACATGTTTAGTTTCTGTTTCTTTCTTAAGGGAACGTCTGCCCCTGAAAATTGAGAAGGCTTTGACTCAGGATGGCATTCGACAACCGTAGTATGAGCTTCTTCCCTAAAAGAATCTACGGAACCCCTCCTTGAAACAATGAACCATGGTTCCCCCTGAACATCTGAAATGGGTGCCTGCAAAGCCTCATCGGATGTGCTGCCCGCCTGATCAGCGCCTGCCTCCAACCTGGACATGGCAGAGAAATCCAATAACACAGCCGAGCGAGCCTCCAGGTTTGTAACAACCTCAGGAGAAGCACCCAGCATAGGCTGGACAGAGGAAGATTCCACTCTTACCTTTTTACCTTCTTCTTCCCTGATGACTGACCCTCAGATGGGAAGTTCTTTCCAATGTATCTTTAGCAAGAAGTTTAAGATGCTGGTTCTACAGATACAATGAAAGGGAAGAAAGCCTATTATGAAGGGTTTTTGGGCTGAACGCCTGACAAATCGAACAAGATGTATAGTCGTGAGAAGCACCTATGCAAAAAAGGCACTTATCGTGGTGGGCTTTATGGCGAATCTGTCTCCCACTGACATTTACCTTTCCCGGAGGACTTTAACCACAAACTGCACAAAACAATTCAAGAAAAAGAACAAACCCCAACTGGGTACTTATCTGCACTGGTGAGGACTTCAGCAAACAGGAGTAATCCCAAAAATACAGTAAAAATGGCAGAAAATGGATGTAGGCAAACAGACTGGTAAGAAACAGTGTTCAGACTTGCGGCAAAGAAGTTCTGAGGATGGTACTCCTGAACGTCATCTTTATGCCTTACGCAAGGAGGGTTTGGCTGACATTCAGTGTACCTTAAAGCAACAGTAGGAGACTGGCTGGACATTGGGCTTCCTTGGCAGGGAATCCCATATGTAATGAATACTGCAGCAGTGAATGTAAGGGCATCAATTAGGTGTTAGTTACCTGTCTGCCAGTTAAGCAGTTGTACATTTGTACATTTGGAAATGAGTATATATTAGCCACTCTGTAAACTGGTTGTTTGTTAATCAATTCTGAGTTACTTAAGTGCATGTAAACTTGTCTGGCATTTTAAAAAACAAGTGACAAAAAGTACAGTTGTGTAAGCTGAAGTTACTGTAACAGCAGATGCTCAAATGATCACTGCTGCAGTAGCCTTAGCTATATGAGTTATCCTCTGCCAAAGATATAACAACCAGCCAGCTTCCAAAGTTTCAGGGCACATTTCACACACTCAAACTGTCAAGCATCTCAAGCTGAGCTGACTAAAAGACAAGTTTGGGTACAAAGCCCTTCAGAGCTTTCCTACCAGGGAAAGAGGGAGGTTGAGCCCTGAAAGGGCTCAGCTAGGAACAACAAATAAATGTCCACATCCTGGCATAAAAACACACCAAAAACCAAGGGGGATGGAGAGAGGGTGCAGCTGCTGCAGCAACAATGATTATTCAAACATCTACTGTTAGGGTAACTTCAACTTTCACAACTGTACTATGTTCATCAGATTGATCATTGCTGCAGTAGACTTTGGTACATGGGTAGGTTGTTGTACATTTGGGAGATGGAAGGGAAAGAGTCCAGGAACCACTGGATAATAGTCCTAGCAAAACTTGATCTGGACCTAAAGAAGGAATTAAGCTTATAGTGCTTTGCAAAAGTATGCAGAGGGGACCAAGTAGCAGCTTTTAGAATATTTCTAGAATCCAGCCCTTTCCAAAAATCCATAGATGAAACCAATGAGCCTCAACTCTGCATGGAATAGATTTGTTTTAGTGAATATAACTAAAGCTAAAAGCCTTAGACAACCATTTGGAAATATCTTGTTTTGACACAAGCTGTCCCTTCTTAGCTTCACATGAAGTAAACAATTGATCTGGAGATCTGAAAGAGTTAGTTCTGTCAAGATAGTACCTAAGTTGTCTGTGGACATCTAAGGAATGTAGTATGCTTTCTCCCTCATGCTTAGGTTCTGTGAAAAAATGGGAAATGGATAGTTTGGCTTAAAGTAAACTTGGATATGACTTTAGGCATAAAAGAAAGATTAGTTCTCAAAGAAACCCTGTTGGTATGGAAAATGAGATACAGTTGACTCACCATAAGAGCTTGCAACTCAGATGCCCTTCTTGCAGAACCCATCAGTTAAAATGTTTTCCATGTTAAGAACCTCAAGTCATAAAAATTAACTGGTTCAAATGTAACAAGTCTTAGTTTCTCTCTAACACAAAATTAAGATCCCAAGGAGGGGCCACCAGTTTACTTGGAGGCCTCTTATGCAAAACACCATTCAAGAACATTTTGACATGTGACTGCCTTGAAAGAGGAGGATCCATAGGCAGGCATGCTGAAATGGCCAATAAATGGACCTTGACACAGGAATAAGAAAAGCCATAGGATAACAATTCACACAAATATTATAAACCAGAGAACATCTAGCCCTGAATGAGTGCTGCTTATGCAGTTGGCTCCAACTAGGAAACCTTTTCCATTTGCTAATGTACGATTTTCTATTAGTAGCTTTATTACCTCCATTAGTACCTGCTGCATGTCCTCAGTAAACAGGTGCCTAAAGGGAAATAAGACCTATTCATCCAGGCAGTCAGGTGAAGATGATTGATGTCGAAGTGCGTTTGTACTTGTGTCAGTAGATCCAGTTTGTGAGTAGGCATGTAGTAACTGCCCCTGACCATTTCCAAAAGAAAAGAGAACCATGCTTTCCCAGGCCAGAAGTCACCACAATGATACTGGGGGACTCCTTCTGAATCTTCAGAATTACCCTGGATATTAGTGGAAAGAGTGCAAAAGCATACAGGTATATTCCTGTCCCAAGGAACAGAAACACATTTGTTTTCCAGGCCTTTGATTGTTCAAAGATGAGGAACTATCCACAGATGGATCAAATCTTGGAAGACCCCCTGATCTAGTTGCCTTTTGTGAGGGTCTGTCCTGGTTCTGCTCAGCCTGTCTGCCACATAATTTTGCTGTGACATAATGTAGGGTGTCTGTTGAGTGAGATTGTGCTGTGCAGCTATATCCCAAACTAACATGGCTGGTCTGCAAAGAGACTTATGACCTGGTTCCCCGTTGCTTGTTGATGTATCAAATGACTGTAGTATTATCTGAAACCACTTTTTTAGGGGTCCGGGGGGGGGGGGGGGCGGCAAAGATGGTTCAGAGAGTTGAGAGCCTTGATCAGGGCAAACATGTCCTAGATATTTATATGCTGCATCTGCCCTTGGTGTCCCATACCCCCTGCACTTTCATTCCTCCTGAAACTGTTCCCCAAACAAAGTCCAAATCATCTGTTTTGACTGACTGCTTTGGAACAGGGAGGGAGAAGGGAAGACCTGGAGTCAAGGATATTTGTTGTCTTCTCCAAAAGATCTTTCTGACAAACCACAGCACTGGAATTTGAAAGGTTAAAGGGTACTGATGCTGGAACAAAAGAGACTTCAGATATCACTGTAAATTTTTAATGTGAAGTTTTGCCAGGGGTATCATGAGAATCATAGACACCATGACACCCAAAATCCTGAGGTATTCCTTCTCAGTGATTGAAGTCTGGGTGGAAAACCATAGAAATAGATCTAAATAAAAATCTTTTTTCTTCTGTGGAAGAAAAGCACTTTGAATTGAGGGTAAGGCAGAGAACTGATAATGTGATCCAGGCATACAAAACCTTAAGAAATGTCTGAAGTCTGGATGAATAGGGATGTGTAGAAAAACAGATGGAAACAAAAGAGTCTGATCTAGAGAACAGGAAAGAGCTCTCCTGTGGGGGAGGAATTTCCTCTCACTGCAATCTATAACTTTGATGACTGATTTGCAGAATCCATTTGTCTAACAAAAGCTGCTGCCAAAGAGATAAATGGAGATTCAGACTTTCTGGAAGAAAAAAGGGGCTGCCAGGGTGAGATGGGATCACAAGGTCTCTTGAACAGTCATTCAGTCCCACCAGATTGCTCTTCAGGTTTAGATTTTTGAGACATCTCCTTGGAACCCCCTGGCCATTTATTATTAAATGTCTGTTTACTTGACTTTGTTGAGAACATTTAATCTGTTTTTGCCAAAACTGAATAATGAAATAGGAAATCCCTTGGACAATTTTGGAAAGGGAGGGCTGAAAAATCTTGGAGATTTCCTGGATCGGCTTGCCGCTTTCATCACACTTTGAATCACCTCTGCAGCAGAGGGGCCAAACACTAACCCTCTATCTAAGGAAGAACATAAAACCTCATTTTAACATCATCTGGGAGGTTCAGAGAATGCAGTCATGCAAACTTTCTTAAAATAGTACCAGTGACCATAGCCCTGTGTTTGGCCCCTCTGCTGCAGAGGGTCAGTATCAACAGGGTCATACAAACACTGAAAACACTGAGCAGTGCCTGTGCAATAGAAGAAATGAAAGTTATGTACCTACCATAATGATAGATCTGATTCTCTTATTTTCTTCTGGCGCAACATGTGAGTCTTCAGATCCAGTCGAATCTGACCTTGAGGCCTTATACCAGACTATTGACTCTGTCAGCTTTGACTCCTACCCCAACCACAGTTCACTACTACTAGCTGATTTACCTTAGATTGAGTTTGCTGCCTGATTCCATATGGTCTCTAATAATTGCAGGATGGAATAAAGAAATAAGATTGTGTAACATTATTCACTGTAGAGGAAAGTGGAACAAGAGGCAGATAAGATTCCATCAAGATCTGATCAAGCCGCAGAAGATGAAAAAATGACAATTTGGTAGAGGGAAGGAGGGAGGGTAGCTGAACCATACAAAAATAAAAGAACAATTTATTTTATATTATTTTACATTTGTTAAACAGGGGTGCCTGACTGGGCTAAAGCCTTTTTTCAGCAGAGGCATGGGGAGAAAGACTCCACATGGAAAAACAATAACAGATACATTTAGGTGTTTAAACAGCATCACAATACATACAGATTTACAATGGACATATTTTTACAGAAGTATGAATACAGCATAATACAGGGGAATAAAAAAACAACATTCATTAATAATAAGTTTAATTAATAAATGTCATGGTATCCAGTTGTGGTTTGAAGCACAATACAATACATACATAGTATATTTGATTATTTTTGCAGTAGTATGAAGACAGCCCAACAGAAGTAAATAAACTTTCATTAATAATATAAATCATTACATAGTTTCATGGTAACCATTTGTAATTAGAACAGTGGTAGTACTAGAAAATGTCTTGGTTTAAAAGTAGAAATCTTTTAACTTGATGGGGTCAGTATATGTCAGGGAGGATTTAGTAAAGTAAGATGGGTGTAGTATGTATGTGCTTTGTCTGATTGCTCTAGCCTGGGGAACAGTCATAGCACAGCCAGCTTTGCTTCAAATGACACCTGATGAGGTTTTTAAATGAGGCTTTAGAGGATGTGTTTTGTATGCTAATAGGGACTGTGTTCCATTTTTAGCCCCTGTACTACTATATAGTGAGTCTTCAGAGCTATTGTTGCTGTTGGTGACCTCTAGTAATAGTTTGCTTGATGATCGAAGAAGCCTGGTGACTGAGTGCTTTTGTACTAGGCTTTTGAGGGCAGAAGATTTATTGGGGAAGTAATAGATAGAGTGACAGAGACAGAGATGATTATAAGTTAGTAGGTTGGGCAGTTCAAGCAAGCGGAGCTGGTACAGAGCAGTACAGTGATGGGATCTATATGGTTAATTTGCAGCAAAACAGGCAATTCTATTGTAGCAGGCTTCCATTTTTCTTAGGTCAGTTTTCTTGAGATTAGTTAGAATGGGGGATGCATAGAGTAGGGTGGATAGATATTGGGAGTGAGCAATGGTGGATCTTGTATTGTTGGTGAGAAATGGTTTAATGCGGTAGAGTGATCTCTGTCTGGCGTGTACTTTTTTATAGGTAAGTTGAAATGAGTATCAAATTTTAGGTGGCAGTCTGGTTATTCCTAGGAGCTTAGCCTGTGGCAGTGGAGGGATTGGAGTAGGCTTTGTAGAGTAGATGGTGAACTGACTGCCATTGGAGTTTTTGTTAGAACTGGTCATGATCATTAGCTGTATTTTCTTAGGATTAAGGATAAGTTGGGCTTTAGTAAGGCATTTTTCTATGTCAGAGAATGCTAATTGAGTTGTATGCTGCAAGGTGGGGATATTTTGTGCAGCACAGATTAAGGTAGTATCATCTGCATACTGAATGATAGATGCATGCTGTGTGGAGGTATGGAGGTCATTTATGAAAATTGTGAAAAATAGGGGTCCCAAGACAGAGCCCTGTGGGACTCCTGGAGTTATAGGTAACAGAGGTGAGAGAGAGTTTTCCCATTTCACAGCCTGGTACCTGTCAGTCAAGTAGCTATGGAACTAGGTTAGTGCGTACTTTGGTAGGTTATATTGGTTTAGTTTGTTTAGCAGGATTTGGGGGATACTGTGTTGAATGCTTTGGACATGTCCAAAAGGCAGGCCTTTATTTTTGAGTTGCTTCATTGTGTCTGTGAAACAGACGAGGGCTATAGTGGTGCTTTGGGTGGGTCAGAAATGATGTTGAGTAGTGGACAGGATATTGTTCTCTAGGAGGTAGTTTAGTATCTTGGTATGGATACATTTTTCTAAGATTTTAGCCAGGGGGGAGAGAATTGCAATGGGTCTATAGTTATTAAGTTCAGTGAAAGTCCCCCTTTGCATATGGGAGTGACGTGGGATATTTTCCAGAGTTTAGGAACATAGTTTTCAGTAATAGATCTGTTTATGAAAATGGAGACTGGGACTACAATATCATCTGCTGTGAGATTTAAGAAATAGCTAAGGAGTAGGTCAGCTGCAGTTGATGAGGTTTTTAGTTTGGAGAGCATACATTTGATAGAGCTGGTGGACAGTGTATTGAGGGTAAAGCATGTATTTGTATTGTTTGTGGTGGGAGGAGTTGTCCTATGATCCTAGGGATAGAATTGAGGTCACAAAGTGGGAGATGAATTGTGTTTCAATGGGAACTTTGGTATCGGGGTGGTCAGTTTGGGGGTAGCCGTTTGGGTGGGTTTTAGCATCTGGGTTACACTTTTCCAAAATTTTTGCAGATTGTGTTGGTATTTAGTTTTCAAGGTAGTATAATATAGCAATAACCCACGCCTGGGTGTGGGTAATGCTGGATTTACCCACGGTTGGCATGGTTTGGTCCTGAGGGCGAAGCCCGAGGGACCAAACAAAGCCAACCGTGGGTAAATCCAGCATTACCCACACCCAGAAGTGGGTTATTGCTATTATACAATGACATTATTTAAGAAAATAAATAATTACTTTTCTTAAATAATGGCATTGTATAATGCCTCTTTACTGCCCTTCCGCAGCTGTGTGGTATTCTGCAGCAGTTCTGATGTACTGCGCATGCTATGCAGTACATCAGAGCTGTGGGCAAAAGCACTGTTTTGCTATGTTAAATGGGTTTAACATAGCGAGACAGCTTTAAAATAAGCAACGGAGATCTCCGTTGCTTATTGTAAAGCTGTCTCGCTATGTTAAACCCATTTAACATAGCGAACAGTAGCAACGGAGATCTTGCGATCTCCGTTGCTTTTTTTTTAAAAAACTGTCTCGCTATGTTAAATGGGTTTAACATAGCGAGACAGCTTTAAAATAAGAAACGGATATCTCCGTTGCTTATTTTAAAGCTGTCTCGCTATGTTAAACCCATTTAATATAGCGAGACAGCTTTAAAAAAAAAGCAACGGAGATCGCAAGATCTCCGTTGCTTTTTACACACTGTGTCGCTATGTTAAAGGAGTTTAACATAGCGAGACAGCTTTAAAAAAAGCAACGGAGATCTCCGTTGCTTTTTTTAAACCTGTGTCGCTATGTTAAACTCTTTTAACATAACGAGACAGTGTTTTATACTAACGGAAAAAGTCCGGCGACGGACCTTTTCCGTTAGTATATTGAGGGATTTACAACGGGCACGCTGGTTGGGCTGGCCAATCAGCGTGCACGTTTTAGGGGAGGAATTGTATAATAAGATTTTTTGTCTTGCCTAATGCATTTTTTGCATGGTTGCGCAGCTCTCGTCTTTTGTTCTTTGGTAGTAGAACCAGGCAGTGTCTCTGGACTTTAGGATTTGTTTGGTTTCTTTGCTGAGCCAGGGGTTTTGGGAGATTCAAATCTTGACCATGCACAGTGGAGCAACAGTGTCTAGCTGTTGCAGAAATACTTTGTTGAAGTAGGCTACAGCCTGGTCAAGTGGGAAGGTTTTTAGAGAGGTCCAGTCACAGTTATAGAGTAAGATTTTGAGAACCTCAGTAGAGAAATTTGTTTGTATTTCTTGTGGATCTATAGTTAGTGGCTTTGCATTGGCTTGTTCTGCTACGTATTAGGTATATTAAGACGTGGTCACTTAAGCTATCTGGGAGACTGCCTGTGTGGGGATACAATGATCTATTGTTATGGTAAGTACATAACGTTCGTATACAATGTTGTCTAATTTTGTCTGATTCAACATGTAGGACAGAATCCCAAGCTACCCAAAAGGACCTGGGTGGACATAAAGAAGGACACTCCTGAGAATGGCAAAGCCAAAGGATTTGCCAGTTCTAGACTGCACATCCGACGTATAATGAAGTACAAAAGTCTGAACTGTAGACCAAGTCACTGCTGCACATGCATCACTGACAAGTAGTCTTTTTGCAGATGTTGTATTTGCCATTGCTCTGGTAGAGTGAGCCTTAGGGTTAGAATGTAAAGACAGCCCTTTTGCCTTATAAACAAATGAAAGGCAATCTTCTAGCCATGTAGAAATTGTAATTTTTGACACATACCATCATAGTTCTTTCTTGGAAAAAGATACACATATCTGGTGTGTTTTTCTAAAGCCTTTAGTATGATGTAAATAGAACCTGAGTTGCCTATGAACATCTAAATCTTATGTAGGGCATGTTCTTCCTTGTTAGTAAAGTTTGGAAAGAATACATGTAAATCAATTTGTTGGTTTAGGTCAGATTCCAATGCTGCCTTGGGAAGGAAGGATTTGTTCTCTGTGAAACTCTCCTTGTGGAAAATGAGGAAGGGCAGTTTGCATGAAAGTGCTTGTAGTTCCAAAACTCATTTTGCTGATGTAATAGCAACCAAAAAGGTATTTTTTCAAGAAAGGAATTTAAAATATTTTGAAGCTGCAGGTTCAAATGGTTTTTGGGTCAAAGACTGAAGTAAAACTGTAATGTCCCAAGGAGTAACTGGATCTCAAACAGGAGGTCTAAATAAAACAAGCCATCATCAACTTAAAAGAAGCAGTAGATAAATTATTACATCTTATGTGAAAATTTGAAGTGGTGGCCATCTGCACATTAATAGTAGACTAACATTGGCTCACAGGCTCTTAGGAGGTTACTAGGGAAGTGGCACTAATGCCTTTACAAGCCTAGCCATGTTAATTCCAACTATCCATATTTGTTCTTTTCTGGATAATTTGCAGGACGAATTTATGAACAGAGTGGGTCTGTGGTCAATACCGGCTACCCCTGTCCATGAGGAGCATGGGTGCCACCCCAGGGGTGAATCTGTGGTCTCCCATCCAATTATCTAGGTTGCATTTGAATAGGGTCAGTGAGTTTCACGTGAATAGAGAGTCCATTCTAGAGAAGCGGTAGTCTCTGGGAGACATATCTGTCTCTCCAGCAAGATCTGTTAATGTCACAAGCTAGGTTGAGGACCCTAGAGTGAGTGACCCTTGAGCAATTTGACTTGAGGATGTGCATCACTTCTATTAGGGCAGGGATGGAGATTGCCCTATAGGCCAGGCACAAATCATCCTCAGCAGCCTATAAGATACAGGGTAACTAGAACCTTCTAGAAAACGTTCAGAAAAGAACTCCAGAATCGCTGGTGGAGAGGCCGAAAAGGGGAATCCCTTTGAGGATGTCCAAATACAAAATCTTTTCCATTTGCTTTTGTAAGTCTTTTTGGTTGATTTTTCTGAGAAGAAGAAATTATACGGACTACAGGGGAAGAAAGTCTAATATCTCTGGCTATCGTTAAAGTTGGAAAAAAATGTGGTTAGTTTTAGGGACTGGAGATCTGGTAGAAGCATCTCAGATGGGAGACTGAGGAGATCTGAAATGGGATCCAGAACCCATGGTGAGTGCAGCAGATGAAGCCAAAGAAAGGGAAACCATCCCTGCTGAGGCCAAAAGTGGGCAATGAAGATTGCCCTGGTCTTGCACTTCATGGCTTTCTTAATGAAATTTGTGAGAAGAGGGATTCACGGAAAGGTGGAAAGGAGACCTGGGGACCAAAAATGAGCTGGAGCATCTCTCAGTGACTGTCCCTGTGAGGGGATAAGGGTGAAATAACTGCTGCATTTGTTGTTTAGGTAGGAAGCAAAGATGTCACAGCAAGATTGGCCTCAGAGGTTGAAAATCTCCATTGCCACTGTTTCTTTGAGAGACCACTCATGAGGTGTTAGTATAGATCACCTCAATCTGTCTGTTAGTATATTGATGTCCCAGAAATGTGCATTGCTACTAGAAAGTGGTTTGAAGACATCACTCACTGCCAAGCTCACATGGCTTCTTGGCAAACAGGGTACAAACATGTTTTGCCTTGTTTGTTGATGCACCAAACCACTAAAATATTGTCTGTGTGAATTAGCAATTGCATCCTTGTGTAGATTGTCCTTAAAAGTCTGCAATGCTAAGAGAACCCACTCTCATCCCCAAGGCACTGATATGAAGTTCAACTACTGTTGATGACCACATCCCTTAAATAGTATTTCTTTTAAAATGCTCCCCCACCCTAGAAAGCAGGTGTCTATGGTGATTGTGGCCTTGGAAGCAGGTGGACAAAAGGATCTGCCCTATATTACTGAAGGGGGCATAAGCCACCAATTTATGTGGCTCCTGCACACGAGTAAGTTGGATACTTGTTTGAAGTTGGTGAAATTTCTGTTAATGTCCACTGTAGAGCTCTTGTGTGATGTCTCACTAATGGGATTGAGTAGTAGGACAGGTCATCAGTCCTAAGAGATGTAGAATGAGTCTTATCTGTGGTGGAAGGTGTTGCATGAATTGTCTGCTGCAATGGGGAGTTTCACAATTTGTTGGACAGTGTCTATCTGGCAACCTATAAATTCTATGTTCTGTGAGGAAGGTAGCTTGCTTTTCTTGTAATTGATTGATATTCCCAACTGCTTTGCAAGAGACAGAAGGAATGACTGGTGTTGCAGCAGTAGATCCCTGGAGGTAGCAGTTAAGAGCCAATTGTCCAAATAGGGAAAGGCATGGATCCCTTCAGTTGGAGATGAGCTGCCACAATTGTCATAATCTTGGTGAACACCTGGGAGGGATGTGGACAGACTGAATGGCAGTGCCCTGAATTGGTAGTGATCGGCTCACAGCCAGAAACAAAGAAACCTCCTGGATTGCATTTGGATCTTTTCAGATAGTAGGCATCCTGGACATTGATAGAATACATTCAATCATCCGTCCTCAATAGAGGTAGATTGGACTGCACCATTGCCATCTGGAACTTTGTTTGACATATTGATTTAGGTTGCTTAGATCCAGTATTAGTCTAAGGTCCCTTGTCTTTTTCAGAACTACAAAGAACCTGGATTAGACTTAGTATTCTAACTGGTTGAGATGACTGGCTGGATGACTTTTGTTTAGCAACTTTGATATTTCTGTTGCTGTGGATTCCAACTGATTGGGTGGTGTATCGGGAATCTTTGATTTTTTTTGGGGGGGTAGGGATCCAAAAAGGGAGATGTATAGCCTCTGGTGATAATCCTTAACATCCATGAAATGGAAGTTACGGTTTGCCAGGCTAAAGGGCGTAAAGAAAAGCATTCCCCAACAGCCTCCAGAGTGCAGCAGTTGGACAAGCATTCAGGAACACTGGCATGGTTTCTCAGTGAAGGGCCCATGGAAACCTTGATTTTACAGTCCGTGACTACCTTTTGGGTGGCATGCATTAGGAGTGTCTCTTCCTCTGCCTTGGAGAGGTCCATCCCCAGGAGTGTCCTTGTAAAAGCCTCGGGACATTTTGAACCACATTTTCCTACCTCCTCTTTGATTCCTAGAAAAGTATCTTTGAGGAGTAGAAAAATGAATTCCCATGACAGACAAGGTCTTAATATCCTGTTCACTCCTGGTAAGTGCTTCTTTTACCTTAGGTCCAAACAAGGTCGAACCATCATAAAGGGCATTGATAAAGGATGCCTTGAGCTATCCTGTAAGTGGAAGGACCCAGGCAGCAAACACAAAGGGAATTGGGTTTGGGGGGAATATCTTGTGTCCACAGGCTGAACACTTTTTTGAAACCAGTGGACTTTTCAAACATTAGAACAACTTTTTTACATTAAGAAAATTATTACAACAATAACAATAATAGTAACTACTCAAAATCCTATTAAACATATATAAATGATGTGAAGGGTACTATTACAACTGCCTTACTTAACTGCTATTCTATTAATATTTATTTATTTATTTATTTACATTTGTTAACCGGGTAGAGTTTGACTGTGCCAAGGAGCCCGTTTTCAGCGGAGACCCAGGAAGCAAAACACTCCACAGTCAAAATAGAATTGTAAAGATGTAAAGATTATACAAAAATCAAGAAAAATTATAGAATCATAAAAATAATTAAAAAATGCATACATATAATGTGTAATCTATAGAATATTACTAGAAAGTTCTATTCAGCACACTTGAAAAATATCTATCTAAAGGTGCTGCTATTTAAATATACTAATGCTGAACTAACAAGAAAACTAACAATTATCCTAGAGGAAGCGGTAAGAAAAAAATCAGAAAATGGCTATAACTTATAGTGAAAGTGTAGGAGCTCTCAGCAAACATGTCTGGTCTGACAGGTGGTACATGTGATCAGGGTAAATCAGCTAGGAGGAGTGAACTGAGGGTAGGGGAGAAGTCACAGCTCTCAGATCCAATACTCTAGTTTAAGCACTATACTTGGATCCAATTTGATCCAACAATCCACATCTTGAATCAGATGAAAATCAACATCAGATACTAAGTTATTTAAATCAGATTTTTCCTCACAAGAAGAAACTGCAGATAAAACATACATCATACTTTCAAAATTTGTCAGAACAAATTTTAATATAAGATCTTGACAATTCAAAATTTTGAAAATCAAAGTTGCAGAAATATGCACATTTGCCCCATATCTATCAATAATTTCCCATCATTCTCAGAAAGAGTAGGATGGAATTAGCTAAGTACTTAGTAGCAGTGGGATCAACTAAAGCTTCAGCTGCTGAGTCAGCTTTGGGAATAGTGTATAACATTTAGAAGGAGAAACAAAAAGGTTCTAATCATGTTTTTAAGCTCTCTGTTTTAGAGGTTTTAACTGACACGGTACATGGTGGTAATATTAAAGGGCATACAGAAATGGAAGAGTTTTATTGGATTCTTCACCTAGGGGCACATATAGCACCAGGTTTAAATGGGAGTGTTTCTTTAAAACCCATGCTTAGAGAATTTCAGAAAAGAGTGTAATTAACTAAATGAACATGTGACTGTGAAAATTATATATATGCTAGTTTGTGAGTTCGTTCACTCATTTTGTCTGAAGAAGCCTGACTAGGCGAAAGTTTTTGAACTTGCTTTTATTTATTTTGTATGTTAACAAAAGTGTATCGTGAAGAACGGTTTGTGGTTCCACTTACTTTTTACTATTCTGATTTTTTTATTATTCTGGATGAAGAAGTCAACAGGTTGCAACATGGAGTGCCCCAGCTCCCAAAAATCCAAGCTGCCACTGTCAGATTTAGGGACCACTTGTGGGGCAATAGGATGCTCCTGCTGAGGCTGTCGGCCAGAATGTTAGACTTCCTCAGGATATTTGTTGCTACCAGAAACCATTGAGAGCGGATTGCCCATTGTCAGATCCTCATGACTACCCAACAAAGAGAGTAAGAATGTGTTCCTCCTTGTTTGTTGAGGTACCAGACAACTGACATGTTGTCCATTTGAACTGCAATTACACCTCTGGGGAGGATGTCCTGAAAAGCCTGCAATACTAGGAGGACTGCTCTCATCTCCAGAATGTTGATGTGAATATGAGCTTTTGCAGAAGACCAGAGCAGTCCTCCCTTCAAAATACCCCTCCACCAAGCAAGGAGGCATCTGTGGTGACCATAACCAAAGGAGAGGGAATTATAAATTGTCTCCCTTATAGAACTAATGGAGACATTAACTAGAACTGAATCTGCTTCTGACACAGTCTCATCAGTCATACTGGAAAATCCATTGGATGCGTAAGGAGGGACCACTGCATAGCTATTGTCCATTGCAGGCCTCTCATGTGATACCTGGCTAGAGAGACCAGTTCTATCAATGCTACCAAATTACCTAAAAGCTTTAGAAGTTTGTGTGCTGGAGGTTTGGGAATTGCAAGCACTGACAGGGCCAGAGCTTGAAGACTGAAAACTCTGGGGGTTGGAAGCCTAGCAATCTGATGGACCATGAGAAGATGGCACCCTAAGAACCGTAAAACTTGTTCAGACTGAATACTCACTTTGGGGTAAGTGACTATGATGCCTAAATTGATGCATAATCAGAGCAAGGAATCCCTGGCTGTGGCCATTACTACCTTTGTGAAGACAGTGAAGAGCCAAATATCCAGGTACAGGAAGACCTGAAAACTCTGCAGCTGAAGCCAGGCTGTGACCACTTCCATGCACTTGATAAACACCTGTGGGGGGGCTGTGATGAAATGAAATGGCAGGGTCCTGAATTGATAGTGACTGTCTCCCAGCCAGAAATGAAGAAACCTCTGACAATGCCTCTCTATCTTTATGTGATGGACTTCATCCTTGAGGTCTGTTGAGCACATCCAATCATCCTTCCTCAGAACAGGTAATATGGACTGCACCATAACCTTCCAGAACTTTGCTGTTTTTGATGAACTGGTTCAGCTTGCTTAGGTCTAAGACTGGTCTGAGGTTTTCTGTCTTCTTGGGTATGAAAAGGAATCTGGAAAAGACTCTAGATCCTATCTGGTCTGGTGGGACCTCTTGGATGACTCCATTTGCAAACACCTTTTGAATCTCTGCCACTGCAAAAAACCTCTGATGGGGTTGAACATCAGGGAGATGTTTTGGAAATTCTATAAAGGGGATAACATAACCTCTAGATATGACTCTCAACACTCAGATGTCTGAGGTGATGGCCTCCCAAGCTTTGGAGTGGAGAGCTAGATGACCCCTGACTGCTTCAAGATGCAAAGCAGTTGGGCAACCCTTCAGGACTGGTGAAAGGGCCTACCAGAAAAAGCCCTAAGGAGCCTTGATTCTGCAGACTGTCTCTGCCCTTAGGGTGGCATCTGTTATGACCCCCCCCCGACTGTTGGGAGTAAAGTTCTGGAGGTGCAATCTGTGACTTCTGAAGAAGAGTTGCTGACCCCCTCTCTGATTCCTGGGGAAGGATTTCTGGGGCAGTGGAAAAGTGAACCCTGACAGTGGACAGTGTCTTCCCATCTTGTTAGCTGTTTTTCAACTTGTTCTTAACCTTGGGTCCAAACAAGAAGGACCTATCAAAAGGGACATTGATAAAGCAGTCCACAAAGTTACACAGCCACATCCAGGTGTGGTGCTTCCATGCAATAGTGGAACCTGCCACTCTGGACACTCCATTAGCCACGTTCCAAATGAGTCTCTGAGTTCCAGGTGGACAGAGTATCCAGCTTTATCTGGTTATCCACAGACTGCTGTGCCTTGAGGGTGCTTGACACTTCTGAGACAAGATCGCATTTGAATCCCTGTTAAGTGCAAGAAGTAAATAAGAGCCCTAAAAGTAAAGGTGGATGAGGCATATGATTGCTTCCCTTATCAATCCAGCACCTACGATTCTTTATTCTGGGGGTGAATTGAGGAGCTGCCTTCAGAAATTTTCTTTTTGTAGCTGCCACTGCCACAATAGCAGGGGAGGGGCACCATCCATAGCATGGATGGGCCTATGCCAAAGGCATCCATAACAATGGACTCCTGTGGAGAGGGAACACTGGTGATCCAAACTCATGCTGGCAAAGCAGCTACAATAAGTTGCCAAAAGAGGCCTCATCACACGGGGACTTGGGATATCCCTCTCCTTCTTTGAGGTCAGTATCTTCAGTGAGGGGTTCCTCCAGAGAATCTAAGTGCTTCCTCTTGCACTTTCTCTTCCCCAAAATCTCCCAATCCAATGAATGTGAAAAAGGGGAAGAATGGTGTAACCCCTCCAAGGAGGCAGTCTAAAGGCTAGTTGATGCTGGCTATCTGGGAGCAGACTGATAACTGGTCAGAGAAACAGATGTAAAATGGGAGGTGGTGCTGGACGAAGACATTGGACCTTTCTAACTGAGAGGCCAAAGTTGGTCTCTTGGTTCTGATGTTCCTGGAACCTGAAGGTACTGAGGACACTCCAAAATCTGAAGAAGCCCCTCCTAGACCTGATGCTGAGATCAGAGCTGAGCTATCTAAGTCTGAAGCTCTGAGAGGAAGCAATGATCCTGAGACAGGAACCACTGACTCTGAATCCAAACCTCCAGCCTCAGTGGCATGGCTCTGATGCACCAACAACTCTGAGCAAGTTTTGGGTCAAATCTACAAAAGAAAAGGATGGATCCAAAGACTGCCAAACTGTCAGATCCAATCCAGAGGGTGGAAACTCCTCCGGCCCCAAAGACCTAGGATCCAAAGGGGCAAATGGAGGAAATACAAAAGATAGAGCTGAGGATACTGGAGACTGTGTTGGATCATAGGAAATAAGCTCTAATTGCATCTGTGCCTGCAAAAAGGGCCACATCAGGTGTTCCAATTCCAAATTTTTGAAACTGCTCACTGACCTTGATGACCTGACAGACAAGGCCACTGAGGATAGCTTTTTGGTTCACATGAAAAGGACTCCACATGCTAGATCTGAGCCAGAGAAGTTCTGAACTGGGGTAGAGAGGGGGAGGACTCCGGGTCTACTTTACATTACCGACACGACACTTCACCGACACACAAAACACAGACCCCAAATAACCGAAACCACACAACACCGACAACTCACAAAACCGAACACAATTACACCGACACAAACAACGTAAACTACACATGACACACAATGACGTATCCACTAACCCTAACCCAAACCCTAACCCTAAGGTCCGACACTACCGCAAAGTTACCCTACCTGCACCCTAACCCTAACTCACTTAACCCACCCCTACACCTAAAGACTGTCACTATCGCACACTTAACCTACCTGCACCCTAACCCTAACTCACTTAACCCACCCTAAAACATAAAGCCCGTCACTATCGCACACTCACCCTACCCGCACTCTAAACCTAACTCACTTAACCCGTCCCTAAACTACAGTCCGTCACTATCACACACTTACCTTACCCGAACCCTAACTCCGACACTACCACACACTCACCTTTCCCACACCCTAACCCAAAATCCCACAATATCGCACACTTACCTGACTGCTCCTAACTCCGTCACAATCGCACACTTACCGAGTCGCGCTCACACGTTACCCTTGTCGGTCTTTTGGCTGTCGGCAAATCACCTTTTCGGTCAACTTGCTTGTCGGTCGTTTCGTCTCGGTCTTCTCCGTGTCGGTGAACTGTCGTTTCGGTAATGTAAAGGGGACCCAGGACTCCATAATGTGAGGAGGCATACAAGGGAAAAAGGGGGATGCTACCCTGCCTGAAGGTGCTGCTTTTATCAGAAAAGAAGTGCGTAAACTCACAACCAGAAAAGACTTCCAAGATGCTTTTGGTGCCAAAGGAGCTCATCACTGAGACATCAGAGCTAAAGCTGGTGCTGAAGTACCTGAAGAGGCTGAAAGCTGAGGGATGTTTGTACACAGTGAACCCAGTTGAGCCATTCTTGAGTTGGAAACTGAGGATGACCTCTTATGCTCCCTCCTGGAGTGCCTGAAGTCTCATAATCTAGGCTTCTCAGACCCAGTTTTGGGATCTGGGGGAGAGGCCATAGAAATAGTAGAAGAACTGGATGGCAAGAGCCCCTTAAGGATGAATTTGGCTTTGAGCTTATTAAGGGCATGAGAGCAAAAGCTCTCGCAGACAGAACAACTGGAATCTAGATGCTCTGGATCAAGGCAGTAAACACACTTGAGGTGTGAATCCTGTGGGAGTCATTTGTGTATACAGGTGATGCACTTTTTAAACCTCTTGTGTACAGAATGACCCACAAAAAAACAACAGACACCGCACACACACACACACACACACACACACACACACACACACACACACACACACACACACACACACACACACACACACACACACACACACAGAAAAAAGGATACTCTATGACAGGGGAAAACGGTTGTTAGGGTACAATGGAAAAGGATTCTAGTTACCTACCTAGAAAAACTACTATGCACTAGAAAGCTATATAATATTAACTCAAACGGGGTTAGTACTAAAATAAAGGGTAAGGAAGAGGAAATGTCATCGCTCCAATCAGGAATTCCGAGAAAAAAATGGAAACACTATGTGGAGCCAAGGACCAAGCAATAACATTCATAATGACTGGATAAAGAGGAAAGGTGGTGCTATTGCTTTAATATTTCCCAGCAACTATCACATTTTCCCTTGCAGACCTTCTTATTATGTTCCTGAAATTAAACAATTATAAACAAATACTGTTCTCTACATTCCTCCTGGCGACAATACTAAACTGGAAGATATCCTACAGTGGATGTTCATAACAATTCCACAACAAATACTAGTAGATGATGTGAGTGTCAGTTTGTTAGACAGAAACTGTAACTCCCCTACATCTAGCGTGAACTTATTTGGTTTCACACAACTAATTAATAGCTCCACATTTTATAGCAAGACATCAACTTCCCTATTAGACTGGATTCTGGTATCAGACGCAAGCAAATACACTAGCACAGGTACAATGCCTGACTGTCTCAGTGATCATCTCCCAATCTACACAAGAGGGTAAAAAAAAAGAAGAGGAAGTAGATACATTTTGGAGAAGTATCTATAAAGATCATGTGGAACATAACAAAGATGCTAAATGGATAGAAGAAGTAAAAGAATAATAAGTTTAAAGGTGCAGGATATGAAATGGGGATGAAGTAACAACCAGACAGATTGAAACAAAGTTAAGAAATGCTTCTAATTGGAAAACCCCATGCCCAGATGCAGTACCTAACTTCTGGTTAAAAATATTAACATCTTTGCACGAAAATTTAGCCATGAGTAAGAATTATTTATATGTGCACCTCGAACAGACCCCAGCCTGGTTAACAACAGGAAAAATAATGTTCCTACTTAAGAGCGAACCTGCAAGCTACCCTAAAAATTATAGACCAATACCTTGCCTTCTGATAACGTATAAATTATACACAAGAATTGATGCCAACAGAGTTTATAGTCATTTAGAAGAAAACCCAATTATGGCAACAGAACAAAAGGGGAATAAAAGAAAGTCGTACATTAGGACTTTTTTTGTTTGTCTTTTCAGCTTTTCCCAGTTATGGGTTGCCACAGTGGAACTCCGGTCCGCTAATGATTGGCAGTAGATTTTTATAGTGCCGAGTTGCCAGCCTGACGCCCAACCTTCAGCGAAGGCACGCCCATTCACGCATGCCTTTCAGAGGCCACTCAACCACGGGGAGGACATGCAGACTCCACACAGAAGGCACTCCAGCCAAGAATCAAACAGGAAAACCTCTTGCTGTGAGGCAACAACACTACCGCTGTACCACTGCGGCTTCCAAAGTCGTACATTATAACTGCCCTGCAATAAGTTTATTTTGGAAAAGTATCAATGAACTTCTACAAGCAATATTCACAGACAATTTCACTTTGACCAATTATTTAATACTCTTCAATACACCCATACCTTGCTGTGTAAAAAAAGTTAAACATTCCTTACTCTGGGCAATACTGGCAGTAACCAGGAAAACTATAACAAGGAATTAGATATCTGAATCCTCTCCATCTTATAATGATTTTAAGACAATTCTAATGGAGGTTTGCCAATTACAGATTGCAACTATGACATCTAGAACAACTAGAAAAACTTATAACTATCATACATGGGTCAATTTACAGAATCTGTTGACGAGAGATTGATAATGATATCATATAAATTAAATTTCAGCCTATTTATGTGTTATATATATGGAAAAATCAAATACTAGTCATTACAATAATAATCAATGGATGTCTTTGTAAATAGTTTTAGTAATTTCATTTTGTTATTTGTTAAATATTATTTGGTTGTCTATGTGAACACCTTTTTGAACTGCAAAATTTTTTGTGTTAAAAGACCATGTGAATGTCTATATATATTTACTTAAAATCAATAAAATTGTTTAAAAAAAAAAAGAAAGTTATACAGAGCAAAGGATCATTTGTTGTTAAAAAAGTCATAATGGAAAACTGTAAAAAGGGGAAGAATTTAAGTATGGCCTGGACTGACTACAAGAAAAGCATTTGATAGTATCCCACATTCATGGATAAAAGAGTGCTTAAAAATGTATAAGATACACCCTACACTGATTGATTACATTACAGTGACTATGAAGCAGTGGCAGATCACTTTCCAATTAAGCCACGATAAAGAACAACTTATTATTCCAGGGCTAAAAATCCAAAGGGGGAAATTCCAGGGTGACTTTCTGTCGAAGCTGCTATTCTGCCTTGCCCTTAATCCATTAAGCTGTTTACTTAACAGCTTAGGCCATGGCTATAATTTGGTTCTTAGAAAAAAATCAAAGTAGAAAGACTTCTCATCTTCTCTTTGTCAACGATTTGAGACTGTATAGCTCATCAGATGAGGAACTGAAAGCACAACTGCAAGTTGTCAAAACTTTTTTCAGATGATATAAGAATGTCATTTGGTCTTGATAAATGTGCAAAAGTAACATTTAAGGCAGGAAAACTGCACCACCAAGAAAACATCAGTTTGGGACAAGAATGTAATATAAAAAACTTGAGCAAGAGGGAGTGTATTAATATTTGGGAATTGATGAAGGATCAGAAATAAAACATGAACAAATGTGAATAAAACTTAGTAAGGAGTACTTCATAAGATTTAAATTAATCCTGAAAACAGCTTTGATATCTAGGAACAAAATTCAAGCTATAAACCAATTTGCTCTTCCTGTCCTAACTTACAGTTTTGAAGTGATTGACTGGCCCCAAAACATGCTGGATAGATTAGATGGGAAAACAAGAAGGATACTTCATGCTCACCAAATGATTTATAAAAATCAGTGCATACCAAGATTATATATTCCCCGTTCCTTGAAATTGATTACATGTATAAATCTGCAATCGTGGGTCTCCACACATATCTGCTGACCTCACAAGACCCAAACATAGTGAAAGTTTTGAAATATGAGGAGAATAAATCTAAGATTACTTCCCCTGTTTAGGCTAGCAGAAGTATATTGGCATCAAACAGGAATGGAAATCAAACCAGAAGTAGATAAAAATCAGGCAGCAACTGAATGTGCCAAAAACAAAAGAAAGAATACAAGGTGAAAGACCAGATGAGAACCCAAGAAATGTGGAAAAAGCATAAATATAGTTGCAAGCATAGAAAACTTCTGGAAGAACTTCATGTTGATCAGGAACGAATGCAGGAATGGTTAAGGAGAGGCAAATTCAAACCAAGAAATGAAAGGTTAATATTGTCGGCCCAAGATAGTCCATAGAACATGTGGAAGAAACAGACAAATGTAGGTTTTGTAAAACAGAATTGGAAACAGTTGCACACCTTGTTGCTGGTTGTGACATACTAATGGCAGAATGACTGTATACTGAAAGGCATAATAATGTGCCGAGGCTGTTGCACTGGGGATTGTACAAACATTATGGTTTTGAAATGGCTGAAAAACACTGGAAATATGAGCCACAAAGCATCATAGAAAATGATGAAGTCTATATCACATGGGATCACCCATTACCAACAGTTCAAAGATAGATGCTAGAAAACCAGATATGGTGATCCAGAAAAAGAAGACTAAAGTAGCATCGATCACTGAAATTGCCACACCCAGTGACTACAGTGTCCTGTGCGCAGAGACAAATTCATAAAATGTCAGGATTTGTAAGCAGAAATGAAAGCAATGTGAAAGAAAGATACCCAGATAGTTCCAACAGTAGTAGGAGCAATGGGCCTTATAAAAAGGAGTCTACAATCCTATTTAAATCACTACCAATACATGTAACTCAGTATGAATTGAAGAAGGAGTCATTACTAGGCACATTGCAGGCGCTGCGAAGAGCATTTTTGGCTGACATCAAAGAGTGAACCAATACTTATTTCATGAACTTTAATCATACTTTGACTTAGGAATGGGATCCATTCCCTTCATGGTGTTAGAAACCCAAAAGATTTGGAGAAATTAAAAAAAGAGGATCAAAATAGAGAGATGATAAAATCAGCAAGCAATGGAGAGTAGTATTGCTGGAATTGAAATCCTTCTCAAGTCTTGGTGAGTAGCTTCACAAGGTGGACCCTGTTTTTACAAAGTCTCACCAGCATGACACTAATACATAGACTGTGTTTAATACAGCATATATCATGGCTAGAAGTAGGTTAAAAATAAAAAAAAGACAGCTGGGTGCACAAGTCCCAGGATAAAAAAGCACCCAGTCCTAGTAGGTGCACTGGTGCCAGGACTGGAAAAAATGACAGTCTAGAATGCTCAAAATACAGAAATGTTCCTACAGTAGGGTTAGTCCAGGCTCAGGGGGAGGATGGCACCCCATTGTAGAAGGAAGTAGCAGTCCACAAAAACCGGTGGACCAAAAAAGAGCCATAAAGATGATAGAGTGGACTACTGAGGATAAGAAAAACATATATGTAATGTTACTATTAAGCGAGCAGCCCAGAATTTCTGGATAGAAAATACTCAAAAAGATTGAGAGAAATTACAGAAAAGAAAAATATTTGCACAAAAAAAAAGCTTCAAATGCACATTTGTGTTCATTAATATAACAGATTCATGAAAAACATTATATAGACCAAGAAACCTTGGGCTGTTTTGGAAAAAGAAGTGACTGAGGAAGTGAGAAAATATAAAGAACAAAGCACTGAGATTTTTGAAAGGTATAAAAAAGAAACATGGATATAGGAAAGAAAGAGAGATCTGATGTGTTGTAATGTTTATGCAAAGAAAAAAGCCAAATTAATTAATACAAAAAAGCATCTTCAAAGGTATTTGAAAAGAAATACAGACAAAGGCACCCAGATATGGAAAAATAAGATCACAAAGGGGGACCCAGAAGAGAGGATTAGTAAAGTAGAATTTGAACAAATAGAACTTGAAGTTACACAATGCCTGTGAAGTGAAGGATTTAGTGTAGAAGATCTAACACTGGCTACATCACAGCACGAATGAGCAATGAGTCCCCAAAGTAAGGAGAAACAGATGGACTGGGAGATATCGGAAGAAGAAATATGGATACGGGAAAGAAAAAAATATTTAATATTTATGCAAAGGAGACAGCAAAACTAATCAATACAAAAAATACAGCACCAAAGATATTTGAAGAGAAATACAAGCAAAGGTATTTGAATATGGAACATTTTACACAACAAATAATAAGAAAACAAAGGGAGAAGTAAAGAAGACGATTAGTAATGGAGAAGTTAAGAAATAGAACCTGAAGTTATAGATTACTTGTAAAGTGTAGGACTTAGCGTAAAAACCCAACTCTGGTAACATCACAGCATGATGGAACAATGAGTCCCCAAATTAAGGAGAAACAAGTGAGACAGGAAGCAGCTGATCAGTTGCCACATGAAGATACGCTGTAGCCTTCAGCAGGAAGTCAGTGCAAAATTTCAGTTGGAGTTGCACAGCAAGGGAAGGAACATGAAACAGTGGCAACTCTGATGCAGTCAGTGCTGTGCAGTGATAGGCCAGTGAGTTCACATATGACAGAGCAATGGATGATGCAAGATGCAGCTGAAGAGAATGTGTTACAGGAAGATGTTCTGGAACTTTCTGTAGAATGCCCACAAGAAATAGGAGAACAAATAATGTGCCTTCAGTTCAGAAGAAAATGATCTATGGGAACAGTTGATTTATTTAATAGAGATGAAAGAAATAGATTACATAAAATCAATAAGACCCTAAATGTTAGAAGTCTGATAAAACAAATGAACACAGTAATGAGGACTAGTAACAGAAATTATGTGATAAAATAATTAAATAAGGTATACTCCTGTGCTGCTAAATTAATAACAGATAAAGTCTTACCACAAAAAACAAGGCAATAAGGGAAAGGCAGGGAAGAAATCAAATGCCATCACTGAAGTATTGAACAGAGAAAACTACAAAGCAGCTAAGACAAGAACTGTCACTGTTAGAAGAGGGTGGAAGAGGGAACAGATCAGCAAAAATGCATAGAAAGATAGGCATGATAAAAGCATCACACAGTATTAGAACAGCCCAGGATCTGTCATACATTATTACAAATAATAAACTAAAAATCTCAGCACAGGCAGAAAAACTTGGAAGATATGCAGATAAATATAAAGGAAAAATACAAAATAAGCAATTTATTGATTATCCAAAAAAATTTTATAGAGAATTTGGAAACAAAGCAAAAGGAATATAAACATCACAAAAAAAAAAGAAGAAATCGACACATTTTGGAGAAATATCTACAAAGAGGGTGTGGAGCATTATAAAGTTGCTGAATGGATGTAAGAATCAAAAGAAACAATAGGAAGTTCAAAAGTATAGGATATGAAATGGGATGAAGTAACAGCCAGAGAAATTGAAGCAAAATTAAGAAAAGCTCCTAAATGGAAAACCCCAGGTCCACATACAGCACCTAACTTCTGGCTGAAAGTATTAACTTCTTTACATGAAGATTTAGCCCCAAGTAAGAACTATTTATACCTGCACCCTGAACAGACACCAAGCTGGATAGCAGGAGAAATTATACTCCTTCTTAAGAGTGAACCTACAAACTATCCTAAAAACTACAGGCCAATAGTTTGTCTCCCTATTTTGTATAAACTATATGTTGGAATTGATTCTAACAGAGTTTATAATCATTTAGAAGAAATCTCTATCATGGCAATAGAATAAAAGGGTAACAAAGGAAAGTCGTATGGAGCAAAGGTTCATTTGTTGTTAAATAAAGTCATAACGGAGAATTGTAAAATGGGGAAGAATCTAAGTATAGCATGGACACATTTCAAAAAAAGCTTTTTAAAGTATCTTATATTCATGGATAAAGGAGTACTTACAGATGTATAAGGTACATCCTACATTGATCGATTACATTACAGTGACCATGAAACAGTGGCAAACCATTCTGCAGCTAAGCCATGATAAAGGACAAATTATTATCCCAGGGATAAAAATTCAGAGGTGGATATTCCAGGATGACTCTGTCACTGCTGTTCTTTTGTCTTGCCCTTAACCTTTTAAGCTGTTTACTTAACAGATTAGGTCATGGCTACAGTTTGTCTCCCAGAAAGCAACAACATGTGAAAACTTCTCATCTTCCTTTTGTGGATGATTTAAAACTGTATAGTTCATCAGATGAGGAGCTGAAAGCACAACTGGAAGTGGTCAGAATATGCTCAGATGACATAAGAATGTCATTTGGTCTTGATAAATGTGCAAAAGTAACATTTAAAGTAGGAAAGCTGCAGCACCAAGGAAATATTCTGGGACATGAATCTGATATAAAAGATCTTTAGCAGGAGGGAATGTATAAATACTTGGGAACTGGTCAAGGATTGATAATAAAATATGAACAAATGTGAACAGCCCTGAAATTTAGGAACAAAGTCCAAGCTATAAACCAATTTGCTTTTCCTGCTCTAACTTACAGTTTTGGGGAGACTGACTGGCCCCAAGAGGTATTGGATTAGTTGTACAGGAAAACAAGAAAAGTGTTTCATGCTTATCAAATAGGTTCATAGGTTGGTACTGGGCTATCTACCCGAAGGCATATATTAGAGAAAAAATGAAAAATAAACTGAATAAAAAACAAAAAATGAAAACAGACTGTTACAGCTAGACACTGACTGTTTATTTAATGTAAGTGCTTTTGGCAGGGTTATTACCCAACCTTCTTCAGACAAACACTGAACATTACACAGCTTCCAGTTTTTATAAACATCAAGACATGTAACAATCAATTAACACCAATAATTAATTGTCCAATAAAACTAAGTTTTTGGGTTTAAAGGTAAACACCCATATATAAATATAAAAAGAAATAATAACCCCAAATCAGTACTAAACCAAGACTACTCAGCAAACCTCAGTATGTTAGTTACCTATATAAATGCATGTATACAAAATTAAAATGTCAAACCAGGTGAAACCTTACACATTTACTTAAAACAAAACTATATACTATATGCATGCATATGACAAATATGACACATGACAAATACTGGCCAAAATAAATGGCTATTTGGCCGTAAGCATGTACATATTAGTTACCACAAATAAATGCAAGCATTAACAAATTCTATATGTAAAACCTATTAGATAACATTAGTAACCATGTGTAAAATCCGAATATTTATACATACATGATTATTAAGTTTAGAATTATAGATTAAATATATAAGTATATTGTAGGGTAGTCATATTAACTATTATATTTAACTTTAAATACCTTCCTTTAAACACTCTAAAAACCTTTGTTAAAATACTTCATGATATTATCTAAAAATATGATAAGAGGCCAGGGAACTATGTACAAAATTTATCTACGCAATGCTTTTAATTTTAAAATACATTTGATAGAGGCATATTCATTTAAACCTGGAGGCAGATATGCAGATGTTCTGATTTGCCAGAACACCTCTTGTTCTTCTAAATGTAACTGCCACGGGCCTCCCCTTATATCATTCTTAACTTGATAAACAACTACAAATAAAAATGAGTGATCCAAGTGTTCAACAATGTGTCTAGCAAGAGCATTAGTTAAGTCCCTTCTCCCTATTGCATACAGATGCTCATAAATTCTTTTTCTTAGCATCCTTTCAGTTTTCCCTATGTAAAAGGAGGGACATTTCTCACACAATGCAACATACACAACCCCTTTTGTTTCGCAATTATATTTACCATTCATGTGATATGTTTTCCCATTAATATTTACTTTGTCACCAGGTAAAATGTGTTTGCATTGAGGGCACATACCACATTTACCCATACCTACAACTTTGTTCTTAGATTTACACCTCTCTACTAGATTCTTGAGATTTACACCTCTTCTATAGGTAAAATTCGGTTGGAAGCCAATAATTCTACACAAAGCATGATCTTCCAGGATAATACTCCAATTCTTAACAATAATTTCTTTAATAACATCATGATCGATGCAGTATGTAAAAAGAAAATTTATACCGGGGGGCTCATTTAGAATCATATTAGTATTATTTGTATACGATTCCTCCTCCCTTTGCATTGTTCCCCCACAAAGAAGAGGCTTAAAGTATCCAGATTCCCTTTTGGTCAAAACCTCATTCATTATTTCATTAATTAATGTATCTGGATATCCTCTATTAAAAAACATTGTTTTTATGTTTTCACATTCGCCAATAAAATCGTGCTGTTCAGAAATCATCCTGGCTGCTCTAACAAGCTGCTCCTTCACTACCCCTCTTTTTTGATGATAGGGGTGACTGCTAGTAAAGTGGAGATAACTGTTCGAATGTGTGGGTTTCCTATAAATCATGGATTTGAATTTATTATCTTTATCTTTACAAATCTTAACATCAAGGAAATTAATTTCATCTACTCCTATGGTATAAGCAAACTCAAGAAATTCAGTCATCTGTGAGATGCTATCTATAAAGGCGGGTATCTGGTTTATGTGTCCTTTCCATATAAAACACATGTCGTCTTGGTACCTAGTGTACCATGCGACAAATTGTTGATACATATCCTTCTTAAAAAGCCAATTGCGTTCCCAAAATGCCATTACACTATTTGCGAAACTACTTCCACAGGGGGACCCCATGGCTATCCCGGTTTTTTGGAGGAAGAATTGACCTTTAAAAAACAAAAAGTTATTAGATAAAATTAATTCCAATAGTGTCTCTACTAAGTATACTTGTGCATTATCTGCCTTCTTAAAAAGCATAAAATTCCTGGTCCATTCAATACCCAACTGCTGGGGAATGACAGTGTATAAGTCTTTAACATCTATGACCAGGAAAATAAAATCCTTATTATACACCATTTGATTGATGTTCTCCAAAAAACTCCAGGGGTCCTTACATATTTGTGGTTCATCCTGGATAAAGGATTTAAGAATACCATCAACATACTTAGCGCATGCGTAGGTAATAGATCCTCTCCCATCCACTATTGGCCTAAAAGGCGGATCAACTAAACCTTTGTGCAATTTCGGAGAACCAAAGATAGTTGGAATCCTCGGGGCTGGCATAGATAAAAAATGAAAAGTATCAATATCTATGCTGCCTTCCAAGAACAGATCATCTAGTACACCCCTAATTCTCTTATATGCCAGGTAGACTAGAATTCAAATAAGCTTCAGACTGTAAATGGTCAAACATCTTATTTTCATATTGATATTCATCCATAAAAACAAGTCCCCCACCCTTATCTGGCTTCATGACCCTAATTTTACATTAAGTAAGGCAATGAAGTCTAGCTCACTTTTGGAAATGTTACAATTAACCATTCTAATACTTTTATGGGAGTCCAATCTTGTCCTTAAGTCTATTTCACATAATTTCTCAAAGGTATTTAAAACACCATATATTGGGGGATTGAAAATACTCAACAGCCTATGAATATTAAGAAGTGTGGGTGTGTTCCCCAAGCTGAAAGCCAAATTCAACTTACGTACAAAAAGTTTCAGGTCTACAACTGTTTTAACAAAATCAGCTCTTTTATCAGGTACAAATGACAGCCCTTTAGAAAAAAATTCAGTCAGAGGTTAATCCACAGTTAAAACGGTGTAATTGTATATTTTAAAGTCTCCTTGCTGGCACATTACGATACTTGGTCCTTCAGGTATATATGGTATCATCTCCTCCGTTGGTTCCCTCGTTTTCTCCTTTGCACTTGATTCCTGTTGTTGGTTTGATTGCTGTTGTTGTTGCGCCTGTTCCCAACCCTCTGAAAACCCTGATCCCCTTCATCATTAGTTAAAAATTCCCCTTGTTGTTGATTATTGCCTTGTGCATTGTTATTGGCGTTATTGTTAATATTGCTCCTAATGCGTTCACTCCTACGAACAGCTAAATGTTCTTGAACAATAATGTCTTCTATCTCATCGGGGGAAGCACCCAAACTAGAGTCATGCTGCACCTTTGGTAGGGTTTGGGCAACTAAAGGGGGAGAGGGAGGCTTTTTTACTTGCGTAATCCTTAACATCTCTGTCCATTTTATGTTTTTTATTCATAACAAATTTGGTTATAGAAGCATCAATGCTAGTGAAGATTCTTATATAATCATATTTGTATCTTTGGAAATCAGCATCCCCCTGTAAACTAATTTCAAGTTGTTCAAGGTCTTCTTTCAGGCGTGTAATTTCATTATTATAAAAATTAATCAAGAAAAGCAAAAAATAAAAACCCTGCCTATCAAACAGGGCAAGCAATTCCTGATGGTACGGGAATTGTTAACAAGTCCAGCAGGATAACGCCATTGGTGCAGTCCTTTAGGTATTACATTTTTTGTGATACATTCTTGGAGGTAAGCTACCTCCAATTGCAATTTTCTACACCGAAAAAGTTTCTGATCAAAAAAGTTTAACTTGTCTAAAAAAGTACTCACCGGACCCTCCACACTCATCTGTGTGCCGTCCGGGTTTCTGTTGTTATCGAAAAAAATCCTTCTTGTCTAAAAAGTTAGCCATTGTTGGTAAAATAGCTGTATTTATTTCAGAATTAGGCTGAGCATTAGAATTGTTTCACAAGCTGACTGCGTCCCTGTGTCCATTAGCCTGCGTTGGTGGACTATGAGCGCCATTAACTTCCTGTAAGATTTGTGGTGCTCCAATACGACCGGTGGAAGTTGTAACACGATTATCATTCGCTCCTGCAACAGGGTGAGATGAAGGACTGTTCCTCCCAGCATTAGATTCAACCTTCTGCGATAAATCTTCCACACAAGTTAGCAGCAAGGCATATATTAGCCCAGCCATGTTGTGCGGTATTCACAGCCCCTTTAGTAGTTCCCTGGACACTTGTACTAGCAGCTAGTACCCTTGGCCCCTATCTAGTAGTGCTGTTGGTGTGATTCCCCGGTGTGAACTTTCTGTTACCCATCCACTCATCAAGGTTCCTCTTGAAGAGTGATAGTGAGGGGCTCTATCTTATGTAGATTGGGACCCTGTTCCATAGTAAGGGAAGTCTCTGCGAAGGGAATCTATCCCTCCAGCATGTTCTATTCATTGTTGTGTTGAGGTTTATATCCCTAGAGCATGTAGCTCAAGTAGATTTGGTTTTGCTAAGATGGAGCATGTTCAACAATTCTGGGTTGGACATGGCTGTATACATTAGACAGAGATCGCCTCTGAGAAAGCGATATGCAACAGAGAACAGTCTTAGCTTTTTCAATCGTGCTGCATAGGGCAACTGTTTGAGGCCAGTAATACTCTTGGTTAGGTACCTCTGTGGTATATAAATAATATATATATAATGATATATAAAAATCAGTATATGCCAAAATTATATAGTCCTCATTCTGAAGAAGGTATTGGCCTCATCAAAATTGATTACATGTATAGATCTGCAATCATAGGACTGGATACATATCTGCTGACCTCACCAGATCCAAACATAGTAACATTTTTAAACTTGAAGAGAACAAATCTAACATGAGTTCTCCACTTAGTTTAACAGAAAAATATCATTCTCAAGCAGGAATGGAAACCAAACCAGAAGTAAGGAAAAATCAGGCAACAACAAAACAAGAAAAAAGAAACAATACAAGGAGAAGGATCAGACGAGAAGGCAAGAAATGTAGAAAAAAGCAGAAATATAGTTGCAAGTACAGAAAACTTCTGGAACAACCTTGTGTTGATCAGGATCTTTGCAGGAATGGTTAAGGAGAGGTGAATGTAAATCAAAAGATGAAAGGTTAATATTAGTGCCTCAGGATTGTGAACTACATACATGTTGGTTTATAAAGTCCTTTGAACATGTGAAAGAAACAGACAAATGCAGGCTCTGTAAAGCAGATCTTGAAGCAGTTGTACATCTTGTTACTGAGTGTGATGCAGTAACGGCAGAGGGCCTTTATACTGAAAGGCATAATAATGGGGTAAGAATGTGCAAACATTACAACACTGAAGTAGCTGAGAATTATTGGAAACATGAGCAGAAAAGCATTACAGAAAATGAAGTTTATATAACATGGGATCCCCCATTACGTCTTCTTTCAGCTTTTCAGTTCAAAAATAGATGTGAGAAAACCAGATATAGTAGTGCATGAAAAGAAGATAAAAGTAGCATTGATCATTGAAACTGCTACACAAAGTGAATATAGCGTCTTACCTACTGAGGCATACAACGTCATAAAATACCAGGATTTTCAGGCAGAAACAAGGGCAATGCTGAAGGATACCAAGACAGTTCCAACAGTAATAGGAGCAATGGGTCTCATAAAAATGAATTTACTGTCTTATTTAGATATGCTACCAATACATGTAACTCCATATGAATTGTAGAAGGGGGTTCCCTTTATAATTTTGAAATACTGAAATCCCAACTTTCAGTATTTCGAAATTATAATACCGAAGTCTTGAAATTCCGAAACACCAGAAGTGAGAAATTCAAAATAACGAAGTTTGGAGCTTCTGGTGTTGTGGTGTGTGAATTCATAGGTGTACGTATAGGTAAGTACATATGAGTGTGTTGGTTAGGGGCTTTTGTGTATGTTAGTGTGTATTTTGGCTGTGATATGTGTGTGCAAGGGGCTATGAAATGTGTGTGTGAGAGTTACCTTTGTGTGTGTGATTGTGCAGTCTCGGAGTTAGTATACATAAGTAGGGGGGTGTTGCGGTGTGTGAATGCATAGTTATAAGTGTAGGTAAGTACATATGAGTGTGTTGGTTAGGGGCCTTTGTGTATGTTAGTGTGTGTTTTGGCTGTGATATGTGTGTGTAAGGGCTTGTGAAATGTGTGTGTGAGAGTTACCTTTGTGTGTGTGATTGTGCGATCTCAGAGTTAGTATATATAAGTAGGGGGGTGTGGGTGTAGGGGGCTTGCCCCCCTACTTGTCTGTAGTGTGGGATTGTTTGTTTGATTGTGGGGGGAGACTGTGTGTATGTGTATGCGTGTGGTGTAGTTGCACTGTAGGCTCGGGATTTTGAATTTTACGGTTATGGGGTTTTGGTATTTAAAGGTTCTGGCTATAGAATTTTGAAATGCTGAAATTTGGGATTTCAGTATTTCGGGATTCTATAGTGAACCCATAGAAGGAGTCATCTCTGGGCACATTGTGGGCACAGCAAAGAACACTTTTGGCTAACATCAAAAAAATGAAACAATACTAATTTTGCGAATTTTAAACATACTTTGACTTAGGAATGGGATAATTCCTGTCATGATAATGCAAACCAAAAAGACTTGGAGAAATTAAACCAGACATCTCAAAAATCCACTTAAAGTGCATGTTTGTAAAACAACATGCAATCATTCCAAGTTTAACCCAGAAATGATCATTACTAGCCTATCATCTATTAACAGCAACTTCCTAAAAATCCTCCCTTAAATGATGGTATAAATGAATTCAGTACAACTTTCCTGAATATCCTAAATAGCCTTGCACCTCCTAGAAGGAAGAGACAAAAATCAAATAATGCAATTGGGCTATCCTAAAACAGTAGAATGTTAGTACAGGATAGAAAATACATGTGGAAAGAACGGCAAAAATATAAAATACTACAATATATTAAAAACTTCAGAATGCATCACAGCCATACTAAAAAGCAAATTAATAAAAAAAATACTATAATAACTTTCATAATAATAATAAATACAACCCTAAAAAAATCTAGACAGGCATGAAATCTTGCATCCCAGCCATAAATTCAACCTTAGCCCCTGTCCTAATAACGCATCACTCAAAACCACTATACAATTCAACTCTTATTTCATAGATAGTGTTGTATCTTAAACCAAGGATTCCTCAACTTCTAACGCTTACCTGTTCAGCAGCCAAGTATCGCTACATCTACTTTCACCTTCAGTCCTGTTCCTACATCCTATATAAAACTACTCTTAAACTAGAGCCATGCTCTGCTTCACCTGATGACCTTCCAAGTGAGAACCTAAAAATAGCAGCTCAGTCCTTATAAAAAGGGCAATCCAGAAATACCATATTCTCACCCCCATACCTCTCTCTGGAAAGAGTCACACATTATCCATCTGCACAAAGGAGGAACTTCGACAGACATTACTAATTTTAGATCATAGCAATCTTAATCCCCCCTCTCCAATATACTTAAAAGATGTATTCAAAAACAATTGCTACACTATCTGTTGCAGGAAGAACTCTTACTCCCCACACAACATGGCTTTCATCCTTTCCACAATACTAGCTCTGCACTACTAACCTATATAGACAGTATTAATAAACCTAGAGATAATGGCAAACTAGTCTCCTCCTTATTTCTAGACTTGGCTCTCACAGCCTACCCTTCTATGGTTCAAAAGCATTTGACATCCTTATTATATTTTTCTTATATTGCATTTGTTTTGTTTTAAGTTTTTTGTTCTGTTGGAGTTTTAAGAAGTCTTGGCTAGGGTCAGTTAGAAAAGTTAGAATGTATTTGTTTGCAGACAGTGAACAACATGCAGATAATTAGTGGGAGGAGTTGAGAAACAGCATTCCTCTTTAACTAGAAATTATTTGAGGCATCTTTATTTAGCTGGAGTGTTTATTTGACTTGCTTGCTTCCCTGACTATTGGTGATTCTTACACTTGGTGGCTTTTGAGCTGCCCATCCCTACTATTAATCTGATATTGGACACTCCTCCCAATCCCATTTCATCAGCTCATTCTCCTGAGTACTGAGACATCAGTTGGGAAGGCCCACCCCCTTACTCTCTTAAACTTGAATTATCTTCTATTTCCTCCCGTCTCACTTAATTAATTAAATTGCACTTTATTCAACTGTTTTTTACTGTATCTGTGCTTTTTCCTAATTTATTACTTTATTTTGCTTTTTGCTGCTTGTTCAGTCACATTTATTACTGCTTGTTAGTAGCCTGATTAAATTGTAACTATTATTCTTAGCCTCTTAGTTTTGAGGGCTTCAGACTAGTTATCTTATATAAGCAAGGTCTGTGGTCTACACTCTTGTGGCAGGAGAGGTAGCTTACATTCTTCTAAATTGGGAATTTTGGTTTAAGGCTTATTGTGTCTGTTATTCAAAAAGTGTCTTAGTTCTGGTTTAAGTGCTTGGGCTTCAGGCCAGTTATTTTACATTAAGAAGGTTTGTGGTCTACATTCTTATGGGAGGAGGGGGTAGCCTCCACTCTTCTGAGTTAGGATTTGCTGGTTGAAGGCTTATTGTGTCTGTTATTCTAAAAGTATATTAGCTCTGATTTAAGCATTTGGGCTTCAGGCCAGTTATTTTACATTAAGAAGGTTTATGGTCTACATTCTTGAGGGAGGAGTGGGTAGCCTCCACCCTTCTGAGTTGGGAATTGCTGGTTGAATGTTATTCTAAGTGTCTTTGTTCTGATTTAAGCTCAATTAACCATATTTGCTCTGTGTTTGACATCCTTTGCCAGTGGTCCAGAATGTTTCTACTTGAATCCAAGCCATCCAAAGCTAAGAACAAGAACCTAAGCTTGTTTTGTGTTTGTGCTGCACTTTTCATCTTTATTTTACTGTTTTACTGCATTAATTTGTGCCTTTTTGATTATTTTTACTGTTTGTGCCTGTTTATTACCTGCACTTGTTTTGCACTAAAATATTGCTTAGTTAGCATAGATTAAATGGGTTCCTATTACGTAATTGAACTTCCAGAAGGTCGAACACCAGAAGTTCGAACTTAGAAGTTCGAAAGTTGAAAATGTCAAAGCCACAGAAGTCTGAATTCTTTCCCAGGGAAAGAATTCAGTTGGATGTTTCTGTGGCTTCAACATTTTCTCCACTGTGGTGTGAAAGTTACGGAACAGGTTAAGGTAAATGTGCGATTGTGATGGACTTTAGGGGTAGGGTGTGGGTAAGGTAAGTGTGTGATAGTGACAAACTTTAGGGTTAAGGTGCAGGTAAGGTAAGTGTGCAATAGTGATAGATTTTAGGGTTAGGGTGCAGGTAAGGTAAGTGTGCGATAGTGATGGACTTTAGGATTAGGGTGCAGGTAAGGTAAGTGTGCGATAGTGATGGATGTTAGGGTTAGGGTGTGGGTAAGGTAAGTGTGCGGTAGTGACGGACCTTAGGGTTAGAGTTTGGGTTAAGGTTAGTGCATAGATAGTTGTGTATGTAAGTTTTAGTGTAGATTTATAAGGTTTTTGGTGTGCTTGTGTTGTGTGTGTGTTTTTCAGAACAGCAAATTTTTTCCCTGGGAAAAAATTCGCTGTTCTGATGTCTCAATGTTATCACATTTCAATCTTCCAAGTTCGAACATCTGGTGTTCGACCTTCTGGAAGTTCGATTATGTAATAGGAACCCAGATTAAATCCATACTTGCTGAATCTAGCTCATTTTCCGTACACATGAACTCAAATCCAGCCATCTTACATTAAGAAAGGCTCCCCTGAGCTGGAGGATTGCCAGAGAAAGGATCATTGTGTGATTTCATGTTGACAGACTAGTTTAAAACTGTTTAATTTCCCCTGTATATAAGCCTCACATTTATGTGTAGCTGTGCACCCCACAACTGGGGTTAGCAGTGCCTTGTATAGATGCAACTGCCTAGAAACTATTTTTTCCAGCAGTCAGTAAAACCCTCCCAATTTCCCTACTGCTCTGCAGACAATGCAGCTGTGCACTTCAGCACTGCAGACAATGCAGCTGTGCACTTCAGCACTGCAGACAATGCAGCTGTGCACTTCAGCACCGCAGACAATGCAGCTGTGTACTTCAGCACTGCAGACAATGCAGCTGTGCACTTCAGCACTGCAGACAATGCAGCTGTGCACTTCAGCACTGCAGACAGTGCAGCTGTGCACTTCAGCACTGCAGACAGTGCAGCTGTGCACCAGCACTGCAGACAGTGCAGCTGGGCACTGAGATGCATATTCTCAGCCGTCATCCTTGATGTTCTATAGAATAAGTCCCCTTGTTAATCCCACAGCAATAGCTGATCTAATTTGTCCTCACAAATTAGTACTTAAGAATTACCTGCTACTATGGAAAGTCAGTTTTCCAGCATTTCTCCAACCAGTTTGATTGACATGGGCATCCTGAGGCAATGTAGCAATTGCCTCATGTATACTGACAACCACTTGCTCCTAAAGCAAACAAATACAGTATGTGAGAGATGTAACTATATCATGAAACTAGAATCAGTCCTGTCATGTAACAATGAACAAGACATCAAACAGGCTGTTAGCACACACACCTATCTACTCATACAAGATAAGGTCAAGACACATAAACCTACATATGTAGAGGTACTCACTAAGAGCCTACCAAAAGACCAGATCACAAACAACCTACACATACTGGTGCATGAACAGAATCCACCACTACACATAACAACACACATAACAGTGTCGAAAGAAAATATCCAGACTAGCCGGAAAACAACAGAACCAAAACCATAAAACAGAAGGCTCGGGCTTTGCGAAAAGATGACAAGCAAGTAGATGTAGTTGAGCGCTTTCTTCCACTTTATTTAAAAACATGGACTTCATCAGAAAAACGGGAACTCATAACACATAACAGTGTCGCAACAATTAAGCCCCCTAAGGCAAAACACCTCAAAACTTAATGTCCTAGTCAAAGGCAACTCAGTAGTGAGATGCACAGATGTCCCCCTCACCAGGTTAGACAAGGAGAAGGTCATAGTCAGCTGCCTTCCAGTGCCAGGATCTGGCAAATCATGCAAGTCACTCACTAACAATTACTGTTATGATTCTGTCATAGTACATGTTTGAGTGAATGACTGGATACTTACCTCTCTGGACTACATGAAGAGAGACATGACTGAACTTTCATATTATGTGTCCCAGGCAGGTATGTCCCTAGCCCTAAGCAGGATTCTACCTTCACCTAGGATGATGCCACAATACAGACAAAAATGATTGATTTTAATAACTGGCATAGCTTCTGGTGTCACTCCAGGGTGATCCAGTATCCGACAGCCTGGGAAGACATGGCCAACAGACCACGCTGCTTTGCCGGAGATGGCCTTCACCTGTCTCCTCAAGGCTTTTGGATACTGGCAAAGTTGCTTGCCTCCCCATAGTGCCTTTTGTAGGCAGTGTGGAAACTACAGAATTCCCAGCATAAAGAAATCCACTAGAGAAAAACCCAATGTCATGCTGCTTAATACTAGGTGCCTAAAGAGTAAACCACACTCCCTGGAAACATTCCTCACCTTGGAAGATATTGACATCTGTACAGTCACTGAGACTTGGTTCAAGGCCACAGAGAACACCCCGGCTGTTCAAGATTACAATGCCTGCCTTTCACATGTTCAGACCTCAAAACAAACGAGAAAGAACCAAAGGTGGAGGTGTATCCAGCTTCATTACCTCCAAATACACATTGAGACTGGTAAAACAGTACAACTCCAGGTCCAAATAACTATAGGAAAAATACCCTACCACATCATTGCTGGCTACAGGTCCTCCACCATGAACCAGGAGAAGGACACCACCTACCTAGACTTGCTAGAGTCACTCAGTGTACAGCCAAACACCTTGGTCATTGGAGATTTCAACTCTCTTCCTGTTGATTGGCAGCTTACAAGAGCACAAATACAATTGCTCTGAGGTTCCTGGAATTTGTTAATTCAAATGCCCTGGAACAATTGCTCTCCACCCCCAAAAGGGGCTCAAATGTCATAGACGTAGTTCTCAGCAACATTTATTTTAGTTTATTTATTTTATATTTGATTACTGGGTTGGTCTGACTGGGCAATCAGGTGCCCGTTTTCAGCAGAGACCCAGGGAGAAAAGCTCCACATGAATGACACTTAAAAAATGAAAATACAACAGCTCCACATACATGATAAAAATACAAAAGTCAGAGATGAGTACAAATTAACAGAGCAAACAATAGTATATCAAGGCACAGTATGATGAGAAGTTACAGAAGTGTACAATATATAGAGTGTACAGTAGTGAAACAGAAAATGTAAAGCATTTGAGTAAGAAAGCATGGTAATACCATATACAGTTATAGACATTCATTTAAAAATACAGTTCGTTATGGTAGTGTTGTTTTCATGTGTTTGACCTTTGAGTAGTGTCAGAGGAATATTTATCTGAATGGTGGTAATAGGGCTAGCCATGGTCAGTACATGTACAGTGCCAGATGACAATGAGGTGGGCTTTTAATTGGGTTTTAAAGTGGGGCTGCTGTTTTGCAATCTGATATCCGGTGGAAGAGAATTCCAGATTTTAGCAGCTGTGTAGGAGTAGAGGGATTCACCAGCACTGTGTCTACACTTAGCTACTTCAAGAAAGGCTTTGTTTGTGGAACTTAGATGGTGAGCAGAACTGTGAACGTTCAGGAATCTTGTTTGGGTGGTACAGGAAGTAATGAGCCATAGTGAGTTGGTTATATTTTAGTAAGTTGGGGAGTTCTAGCCAACCTAGATGTTTTAGTGAATGACAGTGGTGGGCATGGAAATTAGAGTTGGTTGTGAATCTAGCTAGTTTATTATAGCACATGGACAATTTGTGTAGATCTGTCTTGTTCATAGGTTCATAGGTAGGTACTAGGCTATCGGCCCTAGGGCCTATACAAGCCTAGCCAAAAAGGTACCCTGGCTTTTGCCACCCAAGAAAATTATTTTCCTGTGCCTCTGACGAGCAGAGTCACAGAAGTGATCTGCAGGGTGAATTTCCTATCTCACATCCAATTATCAAGATTTTTCTTGAAGAGTGCTAATAAGGAGCTTTGTTTGATATAGAGAGGTAGTTTGTTCAAGAGTATTGGAAGTCTCTGGGACAGGAATCTATCCCACCAGCATGTTCTGTTTATTGTGACAAGGTTTAGGTCCCTAGAGAATATAGCTCGGAGGGATTTGGATTTCTTTAAGTGGAGCATGTCCAGCAGCTCTGGGCTTGACATAGCTTTGTATGTTAGGCAGCAATCACCTCTGAGTAGATGATATGCGACAGAGTAAAGCTGGAGTTTTTAGACGGTCTGCATAGGGCATCTGTTTGAGGCTGGTAATCCTCTTTGTGAGGTATTTCTGCAGCCTTTCCAGTTGTAGATGTCTTGTGAGGTACATACCAAAAGGGGAACTGTATTCTATAATGGGTCTAATGAGTGATGAGTAGAAGGGAACAATGACCTCTTTTTTTCTGGATGAGAAACCTTTTGTAATGAGGTGTGCCATGTAGAAGGATTTCCTGACTACTGTGGCGATGTGATTATCAAAGGAGAGACTACTGTCCACCTGTGTCCCAAGGTCTCTTATCACACTTTCAGTGTTAAGTAGACTACCACCTATGTGGTAGTTCATGGGTACAGAGTTTTTACCAAAAGGGATGACAATGCACTTTTTGGCATTGAGCTTGAGACCATGGCTTTGACACCAGGCATCTGTCTCAGTGAGGCCCTTTTGTAGGATGTCCACATTGTTAGAAGTTTCAATTATGGTTCCTAGTTTGCAGTCATCTGAGAACTTAATTAGTCAAAGACATTCTGTGTTAGTCTGTACTTCAGAGAAGTAGATACCAAACAGGAGAGGACCCAGGACTGAACCCTGTGGTACTCCACTTGTCACTGGCCGAAGTCGGATTTGGAGTCTGCTACTTTCACAGTGTGGGTTCTGTCAGTAATCCAGTTGGCAACCCATCTTGTGACATAGGGATTTATACTTAGTTTAGTGAGTTTATCTGTAATTCCAGAGTGGGGGATGGTGTTGAAAGCCTTGGTGAGATCTAGATAGGATGTGTGAACCACATTACCCTCATCTACGGCTTTGGTGACCACTTCAAAGAAGTCTATCAGGTTTAGGAGACATGATCTGCCTTTTACAAACCTGAACTAGCTAGGGACCAGAGTTTGGAGATTACCAATGTCATTGTTTATAAGTTCCATGATGATATGTTTCATAGCCTTGCAGACCAGGCTCATCAGGCTAATGGGGTGGTAGTTCCTGGGTTCCATGGTTGCTCCCCCTTTGTGGAGTGGGATGACCATCGCTGTGCACCATTCAGTGGGCACAAAGCCTGAGGTAAGCCTATGATTGAACATGGTACTTAGGTGGGGTGCCAGTTCATTCTGTAATTCGTGTAGAACACAGCCTGGGATGTAGTAAAGTCCTATGCATGCTGTATTCTTGGCTTTGAAAAGTGTGGTTTTTACCTGTAAAGCCATAATTACAGGAACTTTGCATTCTTCTGGTATAGAGATGGGCCCTTTAGGGGTGAAAGGGGGTAAAGTTATCACTGAACCTATCTGCCAGGATGTTGGCAATATCAATTGGTTCTGTATATTTAGTGCCATTGTGCTGTAATTCTGAGCAGATCTGAGTGTTGCCATTGAGATTCTTGACATAGCTATAGAATGCTTTGTGGTTGTGTTTAGAATCAGTGGTGATTTTGTTTTCATAACTAGCTTTGGAGGATTTTATGAGGGATCTCAACTTCTTACTGAGGCTGACCAGGGAGTTCCTCCAATCATGGGATTTTACTCTTTTTTTGCAACAGTTACTTTTTTCTGTTGCAGAGTTTATTTATGGCAGGGGACCACCAGATTGGCTTCCTTTTTTTGAAGGATAGCATCTTGGTTCTGTTAGGGATTGCACGATCCATGCACTCATCTAAGTGCTTATAAAGTGCATTTGTGTAGGATTTAGCAGTCGTACCTCTATTGTCCGTCTGCATGGGTGTTGTGAAGTTTGCCACTTCTGTCTTAAGAAGCGTGAAGTTGGCTTTGGAGAAATTTTTTATGGTGGTTTCCCTAATGATGGGGTGGGGACAGGATGTGGATGTCTAGGGAGATTAGCTTGTGGTCAGATCTGACCAATGAGGAATTGACCTCTAGTGTGGAACACCGGTTGCCCATGTTGGTAATGACCAGGTCTAGGATATCGCTGCCCCTGATGGGGGTGTGGATAAGTTGATCCAAGGCACTGGAATTTATGAATTCCAGAAAATGTTGAGCAAAAGAGTTGGTACATGAGTAGTTTTCCCAGTTAATTGTGGGGTAGTTGAAATCGCCCATTATTAGGGTGTTAGGTTGTACCCTAATATTTTCAAGTGTATCAAGAAATGAGGAGTGGGAATCCTGGGGCATGGTGAGGGATCTGTAGCAAGCTACAATATGGATTGCGGTCTTATCCAGAGTTAGTTGCACTTGGATAATCTCGGATGCATTATGCTGAGCAACTAGCCTGGAGGTGTGGATATCCTTAATGAATATGGACACGCCTCCACCTTTAGTGTTTCTGTCCAGGTTAGGTGGCTGAAAGGTGTGGCATGAATTATAGCCTGGTAATGCAGGGGTACTCTCTGGAGTCTTGAACCAGGTTTCTGTCACTGCACAGATGTTGATGTTCTCCATTTTAAGGAGTGCCTCGAGTGAGTGCATTTTGAGGTTTAGACTTCTAGCACTGAGTAGCATTACCCTCAGATTTTGCTTGCTTGTACCTGTTACAGTGGTGAATTTGTCATTTGAACCTTGCCTAAAAAAGGCACTATAGGAGTGGCAAGAGCCGTAGCCAGTATCCGGAATCCCAAGGATGACAGAAGCAGGCCATCTCTGGCAAAGCATCATGGTCTGTCGATCATGTCATCCCAGGCAGACAGATATTGGATCCCCTTAGAATGACACCAGAAGCTTAGCCAATTGTTGAAGTCAAACATTTTGTCCTTGGACTGTGGTACCATTCTGGGTGATGACAGTATGCTACTCAGGGCTAGGGTCATACTTGCCTGAGCTACAAGATTGGACAGCCCCTCCATGTCTCTTTTCATGTAGTCCAGGGAGGTACATCTCAGATCATTCACACCAACATGGACAATGACAGAGTCATATTTGTACTTGTTGTGGAGTGACCTAAGTGCGCTCATTATGTGGCGGATCCTGGCATCCAACAGGCAGCTGACAGTAACTTTCTCCTTGTTTAGCCTGGTGAGTGGAACATCAGTGTGCCTGACTATAGAGTCACCTATGACTAGAGTGTTGGGCACGTTGTTATGCCTTATGGGCTGTGGTTGAGTGGCACGTTGAGTTTGTGGGCTGTGTGTCATTTGGGTTGTGTTGGCTGTATAAGTGCATCTCTCACAGGTTGTAGTGTTGGGTGGTAGGAGGAGAGGGTTGTCTGTGTACATGAGGCAATTGCTGCATTGCCCCAAGATGCCCAGATTCATCAGGTAGACAGGAGAAAACACAGGGAGCTGACCCTTAGACATGTCTGGATAGGTGCTTATTTATTAAGTACTAAAAACTGTTTTCAGCTAGACAAGTGAGGGAAGTTGAGTGCTGTAGTAATTTGTAGCTTATTTAGTGCTTTCAACAAGTTCTGAACAAGTGCTGAGCTCAAAGAAATAGATTTGAGAAAATTTGAAAAGCAGACTTTATGGTGCCGGGGATAGTTTAACCCTAGCTAAGTGGCGATGCATAAAGTTTTTTTTTTTTTTTTAGATAAGCTACCTAGTGCTCACCACTGCTACTGATAAGCTAGAAGGCTTCCCTCCAACACAGAAAGGCTTGGGGGCTCAGAAACGTACAAACCATCCTGGATACAGCAAATCTGTATCTGCACTAGGCTACTTACAGGAAAGGCAGGAAACAAGCTTAGAAATTTTTTTTTTTTTTTTTGTAAAGTGGGAAGGGAGAAAGGAGGAGCAGAAGATAATTCAATGTTAAGAAACTAAGTGGGTTGTTAATACAGGGGATGCATAGAGCAATGTAGAGAGAAGGTGAGTTCTGGTTATAGTAATTTTGGTGTCTTTGGTTAGATAGTTTTTGCAGTGGTATAGGGGTCCAAGTTTTTATGGACTTGAATATAGTTTGTGCTATATGTTTGTCAAACTTTAGGTTTTGATTAAGTATTACACCAAGAAGTTTAGCTTGTGATACTGGTGAGATTTGGGTATTATTGGCAGAACTGATAGAGAAAAGAGCAGAATCAATAGTTTTGGTAGGGTGGAAAAGCATAAGTTTTTGGGGTTCAGTATTAGTTGTGAGTTTTTTAACCAGTTCTTGATATTGGAGAAGGCCTCTTGGGTTTTAGTCTGGACTATTTGGAGTGTGGGGGCTGAGCAGATCAGTGTAGTATCATCTGCATATTGGACTATTGTAGCTTGCTGGGTGTCAGTGTGGAGGGTGTTTGTAAAGATATTAAATTGTAGGGGTCCCAGTATGGATCACTGTTGTACATCTACGGTTACTGGGAGAAGGAGGGAGAGGTTGTTATGCTACTTAACTACTTGTTGGTGGTTGGATAGGGAGTCTTGAAACTAAAGCAAGGAGGGGCTGTTTAGGTTGAGTTTGGCTAGGATAGTAAGTAGTTTGCTGTGGGATACTGTACTGAATGGTTTGGATAGCTTGAGGAAGGTGGCAGACACTGGATTTCCTTAGCTCCTATATTGATTGACAGTGTTGGTGAAGGATATGAGTGCTGTGGTGGTGCTATGGGATGGGTGAAGGCATGTTGGGTGTTGATGAGGAGACTATTTGTAAATAAATGTTTCATCAGCTGAGAATGGATACATTTTTCCAGTATTTTTGATAGGGGGAGATAAGATTGCTGTGAGGCGGTAGTTGGTAAGTTCAGTTGAGGGACCAGCTTTGTGCAAGGGTATTATGTAGGAGGTTTTCCAAAGGCCACTCCACTCCTCCTGTGTGTTGTCATCCATGGTAAGGTCAGATGTACATCAGTCTTGTTTGAAATAAAGATCAGACCTGACACCCACACAGGATAAAAAAACTGAAAACATTTCTCCAAAACAAACTACAGCCTATTAAGCGATGGTATAAAAAGTTTCAAACCCCCTGCTAACACAGCCAACAATGATTCCTATGTAGAATAGTACATAAATGTCCTATATAGCCACTTAAACAAATGTATTGACTCAGCTGTACCTGACAGGACCAAAACCAGGTCCTCATGAAAAAAAAGCCATCCTGGTAGACTGTAACTACAAATAAGTTATATAACAAAAGGAAGAAACTGATATCTAACAACAAGAGGGAACTTACTCAAAAGAGGAAGAATACCCTCCACATCTTGAACAATCAAATCAGATATCTTGTAAAGTCCTCTAAGGCTAGTTATGAGACTAAATTAGCATCCATAGCTAAATACAACCGTAAGGCATTCTTTAGCTGTGTCTGAAACCTAAAAGGGAATGTCCAGCTGTGTTCCAAAAGTGGATGGTACCACTCACACTGAACATGGGAAAATTGCCATCCTGCTAGCTGACAGATTTGGCAATAACTTCACCCCCTGTCCCCACCAGAAATACCCCAAATAATTTATGACACCAGTCCTCTGCCAAGTATCTCCAAAGAACAGGTCATACAAGTGCTCTCCAAGGCCAAAGACACGACCTCTGTGGGGCCAGATAACATCCCAGGTTGCTTAATAAATAATCTAGCACAAGACCTACCAGAACCAATGGTCCACTCTTTAATCATAGCCTGAGCACAGGCTTTGTTCTGGCAGAGTGGAGAACAGCAACAGTAATCCCTTTGCACAGAAGGGATCCATAAACCAACCCAGGAAACTATTGACCCATAAGCCTAACCAGCCTTATCTGCAGGGCCATCTAAAGAATCATCATGGACCTTATCAACAAGAACACAGGCAACCTTTAACTCTTGACCTAACCTAGTTTGGTTTCATCAAATGCAGATGTTGCTTATTAAATCTGGTGAATTTCTATGAGAATGTCACCAAAGCCGAGGATGAGGGCAAAGCAGTACATACCACCTATTTTGATTTAGCCAAGGCTTTTGACAAAATCTCCATTTCTGGGTTCAATGAGAAACTCTCCCAGCTGGGAAATGACCCATACATCACTAGATGGGGAGCCAACTGACTCAATGACAGAATGCACACTGTCAACATTGGGGATTCCACCTCCACCAGTAGACCGGCTACCAGTGTGGTACCACAAGGATCTCTGCTGATCCCTCTACTGTTTGGAATCTATTTCGCTGAGATCAGGAGAAGGTCGATGGCCTGAGGCTTACCTAGTTTAAAGGTGACTGCAAACTGGTCGCAGTCATTGAGTCCCCCAGTGATATAAAAATATTACAGAAGGGACTGACACAGACAAATGATTGGTGCTGAAGTCATGGACTAAAACTAAATGTAAAAAATGCCTCATTATTCCCTTTGGTAAAGACACCCCTGCTAATTATGATATAGATAACACCCCTCTAAGCTCAAACCCTGTGGTGCAAGACTTAGGAACACAGATGGATAGCAATCTAAACTTTGATAACCATGTGTCTATAGTGGGAAGGAAAGAATTCTATGTTGCACAGGTCATAAATAATGGCATCACATCCCAGACTAAGGAGGTTATAACTCTGCTGTACTCAACCCTTATTAGATCACTAACTGAGTACAATGTTCCCTTCTGTATGTATCTCATGAGACACCTGCTGCAACTGGAGAGACCACAAAGGTTTCTAACCAACAGAATCCAGGGCCCCCAAAATGTGACGTACATGAAAGGATTGAAAGCTCTGTCACTGAACTCTATATCATATGGGCTGTTGAGAGGTGACCTGTGCTGGCCTACAGAGCAGCCTCTGACTCTTCCCTAATGGAAATGCTGAACATCTGAAAATCAAATGGGAAAAGAGTCACTCACTCCAGGGATCTCAACCTAGCCTATGACATTAACAAAACATGTTGGAGAGACAGCTATATCTCCCAGAGATTGCCACTCCTCTAGCATAAGTTCCTTCTCAAATGAAGCAGAGCTACTCAATGACCACATTTAAATGCAACCTTGACAATTGGATGGGTGACCGTAAATTCACCTCAGGGGTGGCACCTATGTCCCTCATGGACAGGGATAGTTGGTGTTGATCATAGAATTACTCTGCTAACAATGACCATCTAACTCTGGTTGAAAAATGTATTTTAATTTGCGCGCTCTGCTCCTATGCTGTGCTGGATCCAAAGTCTTCTTAAGACACACAGTCTTGCTGGCTGTTTACTGCTGAATCAGAGACACAGAGCTTTGCATGACTCTATCTGTAGTCTGTTAAAAGCACCAAGCCTTTCAAATTGCACACTGATAAAGAAATATATTTTGCAGCTATAAGCACAGTTACAGATAACTTATTTTATAACAAACAACACGTATTCTGTCAGTTTGTAGCATATATTTACAAAGTTTTCCTTCATTACAGATATGAATGATGACAAATGCAAAATACCTCTCTCTGTCCCTTTCTCTCACATAACTGAATTACTACAATAGTTATATAGAGTGCTAGTCACGCACATAAATGTTGTTATTTCCTCTTGGTATGTTTGTTGGCCTTCTGTGGGAAGTCACATAATGTCTGTTTTTAGATTTTTCTATTGTCCTGTCAGCAGTTCTGCTAATGTGAAAATGCACAAATGCACGCAATCAGAATAACAGAAGAATGAAAGGAAACATCTGTTCTGTTCCTACTGAAAAACATTGCATATTGCTGAGTTTATAAACAAGGATATCTGTTAATAGATATTTGTTCTGCAAAGATGAGAAAATAGTGTAATCCTTGCTTTCCAATATTGCTTTGTTAGGCATTTCTGATGTTATACATACAGTATGAATGCACATTTTACATTGCTAAACTCAATACATATATTCAAGCAAACTTTTTATTCTATGCTTTATCTTTCAGCATATTTACAACAGAATTAATTTTAGCCTTATATTCATAATATCCAACAATGGTCAATTAGGGTACACAGGTTTTTTACTTGGCTAAGTTTGTAAAGGCCCTAGAGCCATTAGTCTAGTAACTCCCTATGAACTTATTAACCTATAACAATAGATATCAGTCAGTAAAATGGCACTCCACCCTCTTTCCATACCTTCCAGTCACCATCAGTATAGCATAAGGCACTATACTTGATCACACATATCCAAACAACAGGCCTCTCTAATACAGTACACAGATGACTCCACACTCATTTGCACATGTGACAACATGGCACGCCTAAAAAAAATACTCAGGAAGCTTTAACAGCAAACAAAACATGGCTTTGTAACTCCCAACTCATGCTAGGGCCTGACAAAAAGAAAAAAAAATGCTACTTTTCTTCCCGAAAACCCTCTCCTTTGAAAAAAAAATCCTCTCTCTGGATAATACAACTATCGAGGTCACTTCTCATAACAAATTATTAGGGATGATAGCGGATGATAATCTTAAATTTGACCTGCACATACAAAACTTCATAAAAAAAAATCACCAAAAACCAGGGATGCATTACACAGCCAAACACTTTCTCTTCAACACAACTAAAACTACACTTGCCACTACTTATCTCCTCCCCACACTTCATTAAAGCACTGCTATCCTTAATTCTTATTAACCTTCAGCCATTACAAAAATCAAAACTTAAAGAATACTATAACAAAGTTGCTACGCTTACAGCAGATACTCCTTTCAGAACCCACCACTATATACTACCCCATCAACTAACATATACACTGCTTCTTGCAACTATAGAAATATCCAGCATCCCTCTGCTTGTCAACACTAAATAACATTTTATAGAACTATGCTCCCAGGTGGTCATTATGATCTAGTGACCAAAAACTCCAGTCTGTCTACAAACCTATAAATCTGCTGGCCACTGTCTGTACTCGCACCATTTTGCTAAGGGCTCTATCCATCAAGTCAGTAGCCTTCCTCTCAGCCTTCAAAATCATTCTAAAATATTTCCTAGCCAAAAGGTGGCTGTGTTCTTGCTCAACACTACAATAGAGTCTATCCCTAAATGTGAACAGGTTTACTATCATAAGTTGGAAATGCACTCATTTGAGTCATCACATTGTCAAAAATTAATGTGAAAAATGAAAACCTTTTTCAGCCCCAATCTTAAACCATGTTAAAGTAGAATGTTCGATATTCACCATTTTGAAAATGTGCCCGTTGAACTGCATGTTCCATCAGGACATCGATATACAAGCTTCAATATGATAGGTTTCACTTTTCTGCCTGTTTGAAAGTATACTTTCAGTGTTACGCTACTCAATCAAGTGCGTTTCCAGATTACGATAATAAACCTGTGAACAAGTACCTCTTCATACATTACTTATCCTTGCTCTCCCTTATTTTCTTTACGATAATAAACCTGTGAACAAGTACCTTTCATACATTACTTCTCCTTGCTCTCCCTTATTTTCTTTATGATAACAAACCTGTGAACAAGTACCTTTCATACATTACTTCTCCTTGCTCTCCCTTATTTTCTAACTTCCTTACTTCTATCAATTTTTCTCCCCTGGCTTTCTCTCTAAACATTCCATAAGCTTGTGTTTCTCTTTCTTACTTTGCATTGCAATTCCTATTTGTATTATAAAAATATACCTTTAAGTTCTATATAAACGGGCTAAAATTTCTCTAACTATTAGATCATTGTCATACAATGTACATGCATTCTTGACCAATGTTTTCATATTATTTTTAATTTGCTATAATTATTTAAACTGTAGTTATTTTTTGTATTATTTTTCTTTATTAATATATTTATTGTACTTAAAATGTTTTGTAATATTTTGCAGCTTATCCCCAGGAGCCTCTAATGAAAATGGGCTGCTTCCCAGTTGGACTTTCCAGGTAATAAAATGTCAATAAATAAATGAATAACATAAAATAAAATAACAAAAATAAATATGTTTTCATTGTTAATGATTGTCAGTGAAATTGTATGGTATTTTGTGTTTTATGAATTTTCATTGACAGCAAACAGTAATATATGGATTTACTTTCTTTTATGAAATGGCAGTAATATCAATGTGGATAATGTTGACATCAAGTGCTCGACATTATGCATGGTGACATGATACTAAGCATGTGCCGAGCATCCATTTCAATGCATTAAGTGCTCGACATTCTGCATGCTGACATGATACAAAGCATGTGCCAAGCATCAATTTCAATGCATCAAGAACTTGACATTATGCATGCTGACATGATACTAAGCATGTGCCAAGCATCAATTTCAATGTATGAAGTGCTCAACATTATGCATGCAGACATGATACTAAGCATGTGCCAAGCATCAATTTCAATGCATCAAGTGCTCGACATTATGCATGCTGACATGATACTAAGCATGTGCCGAGCATCAATTTCAATGCCTCAAGTGCTCGACATTATGCATGGTGACATGATACTAAGCATGTGCCAGCATCAATTTCAGTGCATCAAGTGCTCGACATTATGCATGCTGATGTGTTACTAAGCATGTACCAAGCATCAATTTCAATGCATCAAGTGCTCAACAGTATGCATGCTGATGTGATACTGAGCATGTGCCTAGCATCAATTTCAATGCATCAAGTGCTTGACATTATGCATGCTGATGTGATACTAAGCATGTACCAAGCATCAATTTCAATGCATCAAGGGCTTAACATTATGCATGCTGACATGATACTAAGCATGTGTTGAGCATCAATTCAATGCATCAAGTGATCCTTATGCATGCTGAAGTGATACTAAGCATGTGCCGAGCATCAATTTCAATGCATCAAGTGCTAGACATTATGCATGCTGACTTGATACTAAGCATGAGCCAAGCATCAACTTCAGTTCATTAAGTGCTCAACATTATGCATATAGACATGATACTAAGCATGTGCCGAGCATCATTTTCAATGCATCAAGTCCTGGACATTGTGCATGCTAACATGATACTAAGCATGTGCCGAGCATCAATTTCAGTGCATCAAGTGCTCGACATTATGCATGCTGACGTGATACTAAGCATGTGCCGAGCATCAATTTCAATGCATCAAGTGCTCGACATTATGCATGCTGACGTGATACTAAGGATATGCCGAGCATCAATTTCAATGCATCAAGATCTTGACATAATTCATGCTGATGTGATACTAAGCATGTGCCTAGTATCAATTCCAATGCATCAAATACTTGGCATTATGCATGCTGATGTGATACTAAGCATGTGCCAAGCATCAATTTCAATGCAACAAGTGCTCAACATTATGCATGCTGATGTGATACTAAGGATGTGCTGAGCATCAATTTCAATGCATCAAATGCTCAACATTATGCATGCTGACATGATACTAAGCATGTGCTGAGCATCAATTTCAATGCATCAAATGCTCAACATTATGCATGCTGATGTGATACTAAGCATGTACTGAGCATCAGTTTCAATGCATCATGTCCTCAACATTATGCATGCTGACGTGATACTAAGGATGTGCCGAACATCAATTTCAATGCATCAAGTGTTCGACATTATGCATGCTGACGTGATACTAAGGATGTGCTGAGCATCAATTTCAATTCATCAAGTGCTCGACATTATGCATGCTGATGTGATACTAAGCATGTGCCGAGCATCAATTTCAATACATCAAGTGCTCGACGTTATGCATGGTGACATGATACTAAGCATGTGCCGATCATCAATTTCACTGCATCAAGACCTTAACATTATGCATGCTGACTGGATACTAGGCATGTGCTGAGCATCAATTTCAATGCATCAAGTGTTTGACAGTATGCATGCTGACATGATACTAAGCATGTGCCAAGCAACAATTTCAATGCATCAAGTGCTCAATATTATGCATGCTGACGTGATACTAAGCATGTACTGAGCATCAATTTCAGTGCATCAAGTGCTTGACATTACGCATGCTGACGTGATACAAAACTTGTACCAAGCATCAATTTCAGTGCATCAAGTACTCGACATTACGCATGCTGACGTGATACTAAGCATGTGCTGAGAATCAATTTCAGTGCATCAAGTGATCGACATTATGCATGCTCACGTGATACTAAGCATGTGCCGAGCATCAATTTCAATGCATCAAGTGCATGACATTATGCATGCTGACATGATACTTAGCATGTGCTGAGCATAACATTCAGTGCATTAAGTGCTCAACATTATGCATACTGACACAATACTAAGCATGTGCCGAGCATCCATTTCAGTGTATCAAGTGCTTAACATTATGCATGCAGACATGATACTAAACATGTGACAAGTATCAACTTCAGTGCATCAAGTGCTCGACATTATGCATGCTGACGTGATTCTAAGCATAAGCCAAGCATCAATATCAATGCATCGTGCTCTATATTATGGATGCAGACATGATACTAAGCATGTGCCGAGCATCAATTTCAGTGCATCAAGACCTGGACATTATGCATGCTGATGTGATACTAAGCATGTGCCAAGCATCAATTTCAATGCATCAAGTGCTCAACATTATGCATACTGATGTGATACTAAGCATGTGCCAAGCATCAATTTCAATGCATCAAATGCTCGGCGTTATAAATGCAGATGTGATACTTAGCATGTGCTGAGCATCAATTTCAATGTATCAAGTGCTTGACATTATGCATGCTGATGTGATACTAAGCATGTGCCGAGCATCAATTTCAGTGCATCAAGTGCTCAACATTATTCATGCTGATGTGATACTAAGCATGTGCCGTGCATCCATTTCATTGCAAGTGCTCGACATTATGCATACTGACATGATACTAAGCATGTGCCGAGCATCAATTTCAGTGCATCAAGTGCTCAACATTATGCATGCTGACATGATACTAAGCATGTGCTGAGCATCAATTTCAATGCATCAAGTGCTCGACATTATGCATGCTGACGTGATACTAAGGATATGCTGAGCATCAATTTCAATGCATCAAGATCTTGACATAATTCATGCTGATGTGATACTAAGCATGTGCCTAGTATCAATTCCAATGCATCAAATGCTTGGCATTATGCGTGCTGATGTGATACTAAGGATGTGCTGAGCATCAATTTCAATGCATCAAATGCTCAACATTATGCATGCTGACATGATACTAAGCATGTGCTGAGCATCAATTTCAATGCATCAAATGCTCAACATTATGCATGCTGATGTGATACTAAGCATGTACCGAGCATCAATTTCAATGCATCATGTCCTCAACATTATGCATGCTGATGTGATACTAAGGATGTGCCGAACATCAATTTCAGTGCATCAAGTGTTCGACATTATGCATGTTGACGTGATACTAAGGATGTGCTGAGCATCAATTTCAATTCATCAAGTGCTCGACATTATGCATGCTGATGTGATACTAAGCATGTGCCGAGCATCAATTTCAATACATCAAGTGCTCAACGTTATGCATGCTGACATGATACTAAGCATGTGCCGATCATCAATTTCAGTGCATCAAGACCTTAATATTATGCATGCTGACTGGATACTAAGCATGTGCTGAGCATCAATTTCAATGCATCAAGTGTTTGACAGTATGCATGCTGACATGATACTAAGCATGTGCTGAGCATCAATTTCAGTGCATCAAGTGCTTCACATTACGCATGCTGACGTGATACAAAACTTGTACCAAGCATCAATTTCAGTGCATCAAGTACTCGACATTATGCATGCTGACGTGATACTAAGCATGTGCTGAGAATCAATTTCAGTGCATCAAGTGATCGACATTATGCATGCTCACGTGATACTAAGCATGTGCCGAGCATCAATTTCAATGCATCAAGTGCATGACATTATGCATGCTGAAGTGATACTTAGCATGTGCTGAGCATAACATTCAGTGCATTAAGTGCTCAACATTATGCATACTGACACAATACTAAGCATGTGCCGAGCATCCATTTCAGTGTATCAAGTGCTTAACATTATGCATGCAGACATGATACTAAACATGTGACAAGCATCAACTTCAGTGCATCAAGTGCTCGACATTATGCATGCTGACATGATTCTAAGCATAAGCCAAGCATCAATATCAGTGCATCGTGCTCTATATTATGGATGCAGACATGATACTAAGCATGTGCCGAGCATCAATTTCAATGCATCAAGTCCTGGACATTATGCATGCTGACATGATACTATGCATGTGCTGAGCATCAATTTCAGTGCATCAAGTGCACAACGTTATGCATGCTGACATTATACTAAACATGTGCCAAGCATCAATTTCAATGCATCAAGTCCTGGACATTATATATGCTGACATGATACTAAGCATGTGCCGAGCATCAATTTCATTGCATCAAGTGCATGACATTATGCATGCTGACATGATACTAAGTATGTGCTGAGCATCAATTTCAATGCATGAAGTCCTCGATATTATGCATGCTGACATGATACTAAGGATGTGCCAAGCATCAATTTCAATGTATCAAGTACTCGGCATTATGCATGCTGACGTGATAGTAAGCATGTGCTGAGCATCAGTTTCAGTGCATCAAGTGCTCAACATTATGCATGCTGATGTGTTACTAAGCATGTGCCAAGCATCAATTTAAATGCATCAAGTGCTCAACGTTATGCATGCAGACATGATACTAACCATGTGCCAAGCATCAATTTCAGTGCATTAAGTGCTCGACATTATGCATGCTGACATGATACTAAGCATATGTCGAGCATCAATTTCAATGCATCAAGACCTTGACATTATGCATGCTGACATGATACTAAGCATGTGCCGAGCATCAGTTTCAATGCATCAAGTGCTTGATATGTTACATGCTGATGTGATAGTAAGCATGTGCCAAGCAACAATTTCAATGCATCAAGTGCTCGATATTATGCATGCTGACGTGATACTAAGCATGTGCTGACCATCAATTTCAGTGCAAGTGCATGACATTATGCATGCTGACATGATGCTAAACATGTGCCAAGCATCAATTTCAGTGCATCAAGTGCTCAACATTATGCATGCTGACGTGATACTAAGCATGTGCTGAGCATCAATTTCAGTGCATCAAGTGATCAACATTATTCATCCTGACTTAATACTAAGCATGTGCTGAGCATCAATTTAAATGCATCAAGTGCTCGACATTATGCATGCTGATGTGATACTAAGCATGTGTTGAGCATAAATTTATTAAGTGCTCAACATTATGCATACAGGCATGATATTAAGCACGTGCCGAGCATCAATTTCAGTGCATCAAGTGCTCAACATTATGCATACAGACATGATACTAAACATGTGCCAAGCATCAATTTCAGTGCATCAAGTGTTCGACATTATGCATGCTGATGAGATACTTAGCATGTGTTGAGCATCAATTTCATTGCATCAAGTGCTCGACATTATGCATGCTGACGTGATTTTAAGCATGTGCCGAGCATGAATTTCAGTGCAAGTGCTCGATATTATGCATGCTGACATGATACTAAGCATATGCCGAGCATCAATTTCAATGCATCAAGTCCTGGACATTATGCATGCTGACGTGATACTATGCCTGTGCCGAGCATCAATTTCAGTGCATCAAGTGCTCAACATTATGCATGCTGACATGATACTAAGCATGTGCCAAGCATCAATTTCAATACATCAAGTCCTGGACATCATGCATGCTGACTTGATACTAAGAATGTGCCGAGCATGAGTTTCATTGCATCAAGTGCTTGACATTATGCATGCTGACATGATACTAAGGATGTACTGAGCATCATTTTCAATGCATCAAGTGTTTGACATTATGCATGCTGACGTGATACTAAGCATGTGCTGACCATCAATTTCAATGCATCAAGTGCTCCACATTATGCATGCTGACGTGTTACGAAGCATGTGTCGAGCATCAATTTAACTTGCATAAAGTGCTCATCATTATGCATGCAGACATGATACTAAGCATGTGCCGAGCATCAATTTCAGTGCATCAAGACCTGGACATTATACATGCTGATGTGATACTAAGCATGTGCCAAGCATCAATTTCAATGCATCAAGTGCTCAACATTATGCATACTGATGTGATACTAAGCATGTGCCAAGCAGCAATTTCAATGCATCAAATGCTCGGTGTTATAAATGCAGATGTGATACTTAGCATGTGCTGAGCATCAATTTCAATGTATCAAGTGCTTGACATTATGCATGCTGACGTGATACTAAGCATGTGCCGAGCATCAATTTCAATGCATCAAGTGCTCAACATTATTCATGCTGATGTGATACTAAGCATGTGTCGTGCATCAATTTCATTGCAAGTGCTCGACATTATGCATACTGACATGATACTAAGCATGTGCCGAGCATCAATTTCAGTGCATCAAGTGCTCAACATTATGCATGCTGACATGATACTAAGCATGTGCTGAGCATCAATTTCAATGCATCAGATGCTCAACATTATGCATGCTGATGTGATACTAAGCATGTACCGAGCATCAATTTCAATGCATCATGTCCTCAACATTATGCATGCTGACGTGATACTAAGGATGTGCCGAGCATCAATTACAATTCATCAAGTGCACGATATTATGCATTCTGACGTGATATTAATCAAGTGCCAAGCATCAATTTCAATGCATCAAGTGCTCGACATTATGCATGCTGACGTAATTCTAAGGATATGCCAAGCATCAATTTCAATGCGTCAAGTGCTCGACATTATGCATGCTGACATGATACTAAGCATGTGCCAAACATCAATTTCAATGCATCAAGATCTTGACATAATTCATGCTGATGTGATACTAAGCATGTGCCTAGTATCAATTCCAATGCATCAAATGCTTGGCATTATGCATGCTGATGTGATACTAAGCATCTGCCCAGCATCAATTTCAATGCATCAAGTGCTCAACATTATGCATGCTGACGTGATACTAAGGATGTGCTGAGCATCAATTTCAATGCATCAAATGCTCAACATTATGCATGCTGACATGATACTAAGCATGTGCTGAGCATCAATTTCAATGCATCAAGTGTTTGACAGTATGCATGCTGACATGATACTAAGCATGTGCCAAGCAACAATTTCAATGCATCAAGTGCTCAATATTATGCATGCTGACGTGATACTAAGCATGTGCTGAGCATCAATTTCAGTGCATCAAGTGCTTCACATTACGCATGCTGACGTGATACAAAACTTGTACCAAGCATCAATTTCAGTGCATCAAGTACTCAACATTACGCATGCTGACGTGATACTAAGCATGTGCTGAGAATCAATTTCAGTGCATCAAGTGATCGACATCATGCATGCTCACGTGATACTAAGCATGTGCCGAGCATCAATTTCAATGCATCAAGTGCATGACATTATGCATGCTGAAGTGATACTTAGCATGTGCTGAGCATAACATTCAGTGCATTAAGTGCTCAACATTATGCATACTGACACAATACTAAGCATGTGCCGAGCATCCATTTCAGTGTATCAAGTGCTTAACATTATGCATGCAGACATGATACTAAACATGTGACAAGCATCAACTTCAGTGAATCAAGTGCTCGACATTATGCATGCTGACGTGATTCTAAGCATAAGCCAAGCATCAATATCAGTGCATCGTGCTCTATATTATGGATGCAGACATGATACTAAGCATGTGCCGAGCATCAATTTCAATGCATCAAGTCCTGGACATTATGCATGCTGACATGATACTATGCATGTGCTGAGCATCAATTTCAGTGCATCAAGTGCACAACGTTATGCATGCTGACATTATACTAAACATGTGCCAAGCATCAATTTCAATGCATCAAGTCCTGGACATTATATATGCTGACGTGATACTAAGCATGTGCCGAGCATCAATTTCATTGCATCAAGTGCTTGACATTATGCATGCTGACATGATACTAAGTATGTGCTGAGCATCAATTTCAATGCATGAAGTCCTCGATATTACGCATGCTGACATGATACTAAGGATGTGCCAAGCATCAATTTCAATGTATCAAGTACTCGGCATCATGCATGCTGACGTGATAGTAAGCATGTGCTGAGCATCAGTTTCAGTGCATCAAGTGCTCAACGTTATGCATGCAGACATGATACTAACCATGTGCCAAGCATCAATTTCAGTGCATTAAGTGCTCGACATTATGCATGCTGACATGATACTAAGCATATGTCGAGCATCAATTTCAATGCATCAAGACCTTGACATTATGCATGCTGACATGATACTAAGCATGTGCCGAGCATCAATTTCAATGCATCAAGTGCTTGATATGTTGCATGCTGATGTGATACTAAGCATGTGCCAAGCAACAATTTCAATGCATCAAGTGCTCGATATTATGCATGCTGACGTGATACTAAGCATGTGCTGACCATCAATTTCAGTGCAAGTGCATGACATTATGCATGCTGACGTGATACTAAACATGTGCCAAGCATCAATTTCAGTGCATCAAGTGCTCAACATTATGCATGCTGACGTGATACTAAGCATGTGCTGAGCATCAATTTCAGTGCATCAAGTGATCAACATTATTCATCCTGACTTAATACTAAGCATGTGCTGAGCATCAATTTAAATGCATCAAGTGCTCGACATTATGCATGCTGATGTGATACTAAGCATGTGTTGAGCATAAATTTATTAAGTGCTCAACATTATGCATACAGGCATGATATTAAGCACGTGCCGAGCATCAATTTCAGTGCATCAAGTGCTCAACATTATGCATACAGACATGATACTAAACATGTGCCGAGCATCAATTTCAGTGCATCAAGTGTTCGACATTATGCATGCTGATGAGATACTTAGCATGTGCTGAGCATCAATTTCATTGCATCAAGTGCTCGACATTATGCACGCTGACGTGATTTTAAGCATGTGCCGAGCATGAATTTCAGTGCAAGTGCTCGATATTATGCATGCTGACATGATACTAAGCATATGCCGAGCATCAATTTCAATGCATCAAGTCCTTGACATTATGCATGCTGACGTGATACTATGCCTGTGCCGAGCATCAATTTCAGTGCATCAAGTGCTCAACATTATGCATGCTGACATGATACTAAGCATGTGCCAAGCATCAATTTCAATACATCAAGTCCTGGACATCATGCATGCTGACTTGATACTAAGAATGTGCCGAGCATGAGTTTCAAATGCATCAAGTGTTTGACATTATGCATGCTGACGTGATACTAAGCATGTGCTGACCATCAATTTCAATGCATCAAGTGCTCCACATTATGCATGCTGATGTGTTACGAAGCATGTGTCGAGCATCAATTTAACTTGCATAAAGTGCTCATCATTATGCATGCAGACATGATACTAAGCATGTGCCGAGCATCAATTTCAGTGCATCAAGACCTGGACATTATACATGCTGATGTGATACTAAGCATGTGCCAAGCATCAATTTCAATGCATCAAGTGCTCACCATTATGCATACTGATGTGATACTAAGCATGTGCCAAGCAGCAATTTCAATGCATCAAATGCTCGGAGTTATAAATGCAGATGTGATACTTAGCATGTGCTGAGCATCAATTTCAATGTATCAAGTGCTTGACATTATGCATGCTGACGTGATACTAAGCATGTGCCGAGCATCAATTTCAAAGCATCAAGTGCTTAACATTATTCATGCTGATGTGATACTAAGCATGTGCCGTGCATCAATTTCATTGCAAGTGCTCGACATTATGCATACTGACATGATACTAAGCATGTGCCGAGCATCAATTTCAGTGCATCAAGTGCTCAACATTATGCATGCTGACATGATACTAAGCATGTGCTGAGCATCAATTTCAATGCATCATATGCTCAACATTATGCATGCTGATGTGATACTAAGCATGTACCGAGCATCAATTTCAATGCATCATGTCCTCAACATTATGCATGCTGACGTGATACTAAGGATGTGCCGAGCATCAATTACAATTCATCAAGTGCACGATATTATGCATTCTGACGTGATATTAATCAAGTGCCAAGCATCAATTTCAATGCATCAAGTGCTCGACATTATGCATGCTGACGTAATTCTAAGGATATGCCAAGCATCAATTTCAATGCATCAAGTGCTCGACATTATGCATGCTGACATGATACTAAGCATGTGCCAAACATCAATTTCAATGCATCAAGATTTTGACATAATTCATGCTGATGTGATACTAAGCATGTGCCTAGTATCAATTCCAATGCATCAAATGCTTGACATTATGCATGCTGATGTGATACTAAGCATGTGCCCAGCATCAATTTCAATGCATCAAGTGCTCAACGTTATGCATGCTGATGTGATACTAAGGATGTGCTGAGCATCAATTTCAATGCATCAAATGCTCAACATTATGCATGCTGACATGATACTAAGCATGTGCTGAGTATCAATTTAAGTGCATCAAATGCTCAACATTATGCATGCTGATGTGATACTAAGCATGTACCGAGCATCAGTTTCAATGCATCATGTCCTCAACATTATGCATGCTGACATGATGCTAAGGATGTGCCGAACATCAATTTCAATGCATCAAGTGCTTGACATTATGCATGCTGATGTGATACTAAGCATGTGCCGAGCATCAATTTCAATACATCAAGTGTTCGACGTTATGCATGCTGACATGATACTAAGCATGTGCCGATCATCAATTTCAGTGCATCAAGACCTTGACATTATGCATGCTGACTGGATACTAAGCATGTGCTGAGCATCAATTTCAATGCATCAAGTGCTTGACAGTATGCATGCTGACATGATACTAAGCATGTGCCAAGCAATAATTTCAATGCATCAAGTGCTCAATATTATGCATGCTGACGTGATACTAAGCATGTGCTGAGCATCAATTTCAGTGCATCAAGTGCTTGACATTACGCATGCTGACGTGATACAAAACTTGTACCAAGCATCAATTTCAGTGCATCAAGTACTCAACATTACGCATGCTGACGTGATACTAAGCATGTGCTGAGAATCAATTTCAGTGCATCAAGTGATCGACATTATGCATGCTCACATGATACTAAGCATGTGCCGAGTATCAATTTCAATGCATCAAGTGCATGACATTATGCATGCTGACGTGATACTTAGCATGTGCTGAGCATAACGTTCAGTGCATTAAGTGCTCAACATTATGCATACTGACACAATACTAAGCATGTGCCGAGCATCCATTTCAGTGCATCAAGTGCTTAACATTATGCATGCAGACATGATACTAAACATGTGACAAGCATCAACTTCAGTGCATCAAGTGCTCGACATTATGCATGCTGACGTGATTCTAAGCATAAGCCAAGCATCAATTTCAATGCATCGTGCTCTATATTATGCATGCAGACATGATACTAAGCATGTGCCAAGCATCAATTTCAATGCATCAAGTCCTGGACATTATGCATGCTGACATGATACTACACATGTGCCGAGCATCAATTTCAGTGCATCAAGTGCTCAACGTTATGCATGCTGACATTATACTAAACATGTGCCGAGCATCAATTTCAATGCATCAAGTCCTGGACATTATGTATGCTGACGTGATACTAAGCATGTGCCGAGCATCAATTTCATTGCATCAAGTGCTTGACATTATGCATGCTGACATGATACTAAGTATGTGCTGAGCATCAATTTCAATGCATGAAGTCCTCGATATTATGCATGTTGACATGATACTAAGGATGTGCCAAGCATCAATTTCAATGTATCAAGTGCTCGGCATTATGCATGCTGACGTGATAGTAAGCATGTGCTGAGCATCAGTTTCAATGCATCAAGTGCTCAACATTATGTATACTGACGTGTTACTAATCATGTGCCGAGCATCAATTTAAATGCATCAAGTGCTCAACATTACGCATGCTGACATGATACTAAGCATATGTCGAGCATCAATTTCAATGCATCAAGACCTTGACATTATGCATGGTGACGTGATACTAAGCATGTGCCGAGCATCAATTTCAATGCATCAAGTGCTTGATATGTTGCATGCTGATTTGATACTAAGCATGTGCCAAGCAACAATTTCAATGCATCAAGTGCTCGATATTATGCATGCTGACGTGATACTAAGCATGTGCTGAGCATCAATTTCAGTGCATCAAGTGCATGACATTATGCATGCTGACATGATACTAAACATGTGCCAAGCATCAATTTCAATGCATCAAGTGCTCAACATTATGCATGCTGACGTGATACTAAGCATGTGCTGAGCATCAATTTCAATGCATCAAGTGATCGACATTATTCATCCTGACTTAATACTAAGCATGTGCTGAACATCAATTTAAATGCATCAAGTGCTCGACATTATGCATGCTGATGTGATACTAAGCATGTGCCAAGCATAAATTTATTAAGTGCTCAACATTATGCATACAGGCATGATTCTAACCACGTGCCGAGCATCAATTTCAGTGCATCAAGTGCTCAGCATTATGCATACAGACATGATACTAAACATGTGCCAAGCATCAATTTCAGTGCATCAAGTGCTCGACATTATGCATGCTGATGAGATACTGTGCTGAGCATCAATTTCATTGCATCAAGTGCTCAACATTATGCATGCTGATGTGATTTTAAGCATGTGCCGAGCATGAATTTCAGTGCAAGTGCTCGATATTATGCATGCTGACATGATACTAAGCATATGCCGAGCATCAATTTCAATGCATCAAGTCCTGGACATTATGCATGCTGACGTGATACTATGCCTGTGCCGAGCATCAATTTCAGTGCATCAAGTGCTCAACATTATGCATGCTGACATGATACTAAGCATGTGCCGAGCATCAATTTCAATACATCAAGTCCTGGATATTATGCATTCTGACGTGATATTAATCAAGTGCCAAGCATCAATTTCAATGCATCAAGTGCTCGACATTATGCATGCTGACGTAATTCTAAGGATATGCCAAGCATCAATTTCAATGCATCAAGTGCTCGACGTTATGCATGCTGACATGATACTAAGCGTGTGCCAAACATCAATTTCAATGCATCAAGATCTTGACATAATTCATGCTGATGTGATACTAAGCATGTGCCTAGTATCAATTCCAATGCATCAAATGCATGGCATTATGCATGCTGATGTGATACTAAGCATGTGCCCAGCATCAATTTCAATGCATCAAGTGCTCAACATTATGCATGCTGATGTGATACTAAGGATGTGCTAAGCATCAATTTCAATGCATCAAATGCTCAACATTATGCATGCTGACATGATACTAAGCATGTGCTGAGTATCAATTTAAGTGCATCAAATGCTCAACGTTATGCATGCTGATGTGATACTAAGCATGTACCGAGCATCAGTTTCAATGCATCATGTCCTCAACATTATGCATGCTGACATAATACTAAGGATGTGCCGAACATCAATTTCAATGCATCAAGTGCTCGACATTATGCATGCTGATGTGATACTAAGCATGTGCCGAGCATCAATTTCAATACATCAAGTGTTCGACGTTATGCATGCTGACATGATACTAAGCATGTGCCGATCATCAATTTCAGTGCATCAAGACCTTAACATTATGCATGCTGACTGGATACTAAGCATGTGCTGAGCATCAATTTCAATGCATCAAGCGCTTGACAGTATGCATGCTGACATGATACTAAGCATGTGCCAAGCAACAATTTCAATGCATCAAGTGCTCAATATTATGCATGCTGACGTGATACTAAGCATGTGCTGAGCATCAATTTCAGTGCATCAAGTGCTTGACATTACGCATGCTGACGTGATACAAAACTTGTACCAAGCATCAATTTCAGTGCATCAATTACTCAACATTACGCATGCTGACATGATACTAAGCATGTGCTGAGAATCAATTTCAGTGCATCAAGTGATCGACATTATGCATGCTCACATGATACTAAGCATGTGCCGAGCATCAATTTCAATGCATCAAGTGCATGACATTATGCATGCTGACGTGATACTTAGCATGTGCTGAGCATAAATTTCAGTGCATTAAGTGCTCAACATTATGCATACTGACACAATACTAAGCATGTGCCGAGCATCCATTTCAGTGCATCAAGTGCTTAACATTATGCATGCAGACATGATACTAAACATGTGACAAGCATCAACTTCAGTGCATCAAGTGCTCGACATTATGCATGCTGACGTGATTCTAAGCATAAGCCAAGCATCAATTTCAATGCATCGTGCTCTATATTATGCATGCAGACATGATACTAAGCATGTGCCGAGCATCAATTTCAATGCATCAAGTCCTGGACATTATGCATGCTGACATGATACTACACATGTGCCGAGCATCAATTTCAGTGCATCAAGTGCTCAACGTTATGCATGCTGACATTATACTAAACATGTGCCGAGCATCAATTTCAATGCATCAAGTCCTGGACATTATGTATGCTGACGTGATACTAAGCATGTGCCGAGCATCAATTTCATTGCATCAAGTGCTTGACATTATGCATGCTGACATGATACTAAGTATGTGCTGAGCATCAATTTCAATGCATGAAGTCCTCGATATTATGCATGTTGACATGATACTAAGGATGTGCCAAGCATCAATTTCAATGTATCAAGTGCTCGGCATTATGCATGCTGACGTGATAGTAAGCATGTGCTGAGCATCAGTTTCAATGCATCAAGTGCTCAACATTATGTATGCTGACGTGTTACTAAGCATGTGCCGAGCATCAATTTAAATGCATCAAGTGCTCAACATTACGCATGCTGACATGATACTAAGCATATGTCGAGCATCAATTTCAATGCATCAAGACCTTGACATTATGCATGCTGACGTGATACTAAGCATGTGCCGAGCATCAATTTCAATGCATCAAGTGCTTGATATGTTGCTTGCTGATTTGATACTAAGCATGTGCCAAGCAACAATTTCAATGCATCAAGTGCTCGATATTATGCATGCTGACGTGATACTAAGCATGTGCTGAGCATCAATTTCAGTGCATCAAGTGCATGACATTATGCATGCTGACATGATACTAAACATGTGCCAAGCATCAATTTCAATGCATCAAGTGCTCAACATTATGCATGCTGACGTGATACTAAGCATGTGCTGAGCATCAATTTCAATGCATCAAGTGATCGACATTATTCATCCTGACTTAATACTAAGCATGTGCTGAACATCAATTTAAATGCATCAAGTGCTCGATATTATGCATGCTGATGTGATACTAAGCATGTGACAAGCATAAATTTATTAAGTGCTCAACATTATGCATACAGGCATGATACTAACCACGTGCCGAGCATCAATTTCAGTGCATCAAGTCCTCAACATTATGCATACAGACATGATACTAAACATGTGCCAAGCATCAATTTCAGTGCATCAAGTGCTCGACATTATGCATGCTGACGAGATACTTAGTATGTGCTGAGCATCAATTTCATTGCGTCAAGTGCTCAACATTATGCATGCTGATGTGATTTTAAGCATGTGCCGAGCATGAATTTCAGTGCAAGTGCTCGATATTATGCATGCTGACATTATACTAAGCATATGCCGAGCATCAATTTCAATGCATCAAGTCCTGGACATTATGCATGCTGACGTGATACTATGCCTGTGCCGAGCATCAATTTCAGTGCATCAAGTGCTCAACATTATGCATGCTGACATGATACTAAGCATGTGCCGAGCATCAATTTCAATACATCAAGTCCTGGATATTATGCATTCTGACGTGATATTAATCAAGTGCCAAGCATCAATTTCAATGCATCAAGTGCTCGACATTTTGCATGCTGACGTAATTCTAAGGATATGCCAAGCATCAATTTCAATGCATCAAGTGCTCGACATTATGCATGCTGACATGATACTAAGCATGTGCCAAACATCAATTTCAATGCATCAAGATCTTGACATAATTCATGCTGATGTGATACTAAGCATGTGCCTAGTATCAATTCCAATGCATCAAATGCTTGGCATTATGCATGCTGATGTGATACTAAGCATGTGCCCAGCATCAATTTCAATGCATCAAGTGCTCAACATTATGCATGCTGATGTGATACTAAGGATGTGCTGAGCATCAATTTCAATGCATCAAATGCTCAACATTATGCATGCTGACATGATACTAAGCATGTGCTGAGTATCAATTTAAGTGCATCAAATGCTCAACATTATGCATGCTGATGTGATACTAAGCATGTACCGAGCATCAGTTTCAATGCATCATGTCCTCAACATTATGCATGCTGACATGATACTAAGGATGTGCCGAACATCAATTTCAATGCATCAAGTGCTCGACATTATGCATGCTGATGTGATACTAAGCATGTGCCGAGCATCAATTTCAATACATCAAGTGTTCGACGTTATGCATGCTGACATGATACTAAGCATGTGCCGATCATCAATTTCAGTGCATCAAGACCTTAACATTATGCATGCTGACTGGATACTAAGCATGTGCTGAGCATCAATTTCAATGCATCAAGCGCTTGACAGTATGCATGCTGACATGATACTAAGCATGTGCCAAGCAACAATTTCAATGCATCAAGTGCTCAATATTATGCATGCTGACGTGATACTAAGCATGTGCTGAGCATCAATTTCAGTGCATCAAGTGCTTGACATTACACATGCTGACGTGATACAAAACTTGTACCAAGCATCAATTTCAGTGCATCAAGTACTCAACATTACGCATGCTGACATGATACTAAGCATGTGCTGAGAATCAATTTCAGTGCATCAAGTGATCGACATTATGCATGCTCACATGATACTAAGCATGTGCCGAGCATCAATTTCAATGCATCAAGTGCATGACATTATGCATGCTGACGTGATACTTAGCATGTGCTGAGCATAACTTTCAGTGCATTAAGTGCTCAACATTATACATACTGACACAATACTAAGCATGTGCCGAGCATCCATTTCAGTGCATCAAGTGCTTAACATTATGCATGCAGACATGATACTAAACATGTGACAAGCATCAACTTCAGTGCATCAAGTGCTCGACATTATGCATGCTGACGTGATTCTAAGCATAAGCCAAGCATCAATTTCAATGCATCGTGCTCTATATTATGCATGCAGACATGATACTAAGCATGTGCCGAGCATCAATTTCAATGCATCAAGTCCTGGACATTATGCATGCTGACATGATACTACACATGTGCCGAGCATCAATTTCAGTGCATCAAGTGCTCAACGTTATGCATGCTGACATTATACTAAACATGTGCCGAGCATCAATTTCAATGCATCAAGTCCTGGACATTATGTATGCTGACGTGATACTAAGCATGTGCCGAGCATCAATTTCATTGCATCAAGTGCATGACATTATGCATGCTGACACAATACTAAGTATGTGCTGAGCATCAATTTCAATGCATGAAGTCCTCGATATTATGCATGTTGACATGATACTAAGGATGTGCCAAGCATCAATTTCAATGTATCAAGTGCTCGGCATTATGCATGCTGACGTGATAGTAAGCATGTGCTGAGCATCAGTTTCAATGCATCAAGTGCTCAACATTATGTATGCTGACGTGTTACTAAGCATATGTCGAACATCAATTTCAATGCATCAAGACCTTGACATTATGCATGCTGACGTGATACTAAGCATGTGCCGAGCATCAATTTCAATGCATCAAGTGCTTGATATGTTGCATGCTGATTTGATACTAAGCATGTGCCAAGCAACAATTTCAATGCATCAAGTGCTCGATATTATGCATGCTGACGTGATACTAAGCATGTGCTGAGCATCAATTTCAGTGCAAGTGCATGACATTATGCATGCTGACATGATACTAAACATGTGCCAAGCATCAATTTCAATGCATCAAGTGCTCAACATTATGCATGCTGACGTGATACTAAGCTTGTGCTGAGCATCAATTTCAATGCATCAAGTGATCGACATTATTCATCCTGACTTAATACTAAGCATGTGCTGAACATCAATTTAAATGCATCAAGTGCTCGACATTATGCATGCTGATGTGATACTAAGCATGTGCCGAGCATAAATTTATTAAGTGCTCAACATTATGCATACAGGCATGATACTAACCCGTGCCGAGCATCAGTTTCAGTGCATCAAGTGCTCAACATTATGCATACAGACATGATACTAAACATGTGCCAAGCATCAATTTCAGTGCATCAAGTGCTCGACATTATGCATGCTGATGAGATACTTAGTATGTGCTGAGCATCAATTTCATTGCATCAAGTGCTCGACATTATGCATGCTGACGAGATACTTAGTATGTGCTGAGCATCAATTTCATTGCATCAAGTGCTCGACATTATGCATGCTGATGTGATTTTAAGCATGTGCCGAGCATGAATTTCAGTGCAAGTGCTCGATATTATGCATGCTGACATGATACTAAGCATATGCCGAGCATCAATTTCAATGCATCAAGTCCTGGACATTATGCATGCTGACGTGATACTATGCCTGTGCCGAGCATCAATTTCAGTGCATCAAGTGCTCAACATTATGCATGCTGACATGATACTAAGCATGTGCCGAGCATCAATTTCAATACATCAAGTCCTGGATATTATGCATGCTGACTTGATACTAAGCATGTGCTGAGCATCAATTTCAATGCATCAAGTGCTTGACATTATGCATGCTGATGTGATACTAAGCATGTGCCGAGCATCAATTTCAGTGCATCAATTGCTCAGCATTATGCATGCTGACATGATAAGAAGCATATGCTGAGCATCAATTTCAATGCATCAAGTGCTCAACATTATGCATGCAGACATGATACTAACCATGCGCCAAGCATCAATTTCAGTGCATTAAGTGCTCGACATTATACATGCTGACATGATACTAAGCATGTGCCGAGCATCAATTTCAATGCATCAAGACCTTGGCATTATGCATGCTGACTGGATACTAAGCATGTGCTGAGCATCAATTTCAATGCATCAAATGCTTAACATTATGCATGCTGACATGATACTAAGCATGTGCCAAGCAACAATTTCAATGCATCAAGTGCATGATATTATGCATGCTGATGTGATACTAAGCATGTGCTGAGCATCAATTTCAGTGCATCAAGTGCTTGACATTACGCATGCTGACGTGATACAAAACTTGTACCAAGCATCAATTTCAGTGCATCAATTACTCAACATTACGCATGCTGACATGATACTAAGCATGTGCTGAGAATCAATTTCAGTGCATCAAGTGATCGACATTATGCATGCTCACATGATACTAAGCATGTGCCGAGCATCAATTTCAATGCATCAAGTGCATGACATTATGCATGCTGACGTGATACTTAGCATGTGCTGAGCATAAATTTCAGTGCATTAAGTGCTCAACATTATGCATACTGACACAATACTAAGCATGTGCCGAGCATCCATTTCAGTGCATCAAGTGCTTAACATTATGCATGCAGACATGATACTAAACATGTGACAAGCATCAACTTCAGTGCATCAAGTGCTCGACATTATGCATGCTGACGTGATTCTAAGCATAAGCCAAGCATCAATTTCAATGCATCGTGCTCTATATTATGCATGCAGACATGATACTAAGCATGTGCCGAGCATCAATTTCAATGCATCAAGTCCTGGACATTATGCATGCTGACATGATACTACACATGTGCCGAGCATCAATTTCAGTGCATCAAGTGCTCAACGTTATGCATGCTGACATTATACTAAACATGTGCCGAGCATCAATTTCAATGCATCAAGTCCTGGACATTATGTATGCTGACGTGATACTAAGCATGTGCCGAGCATCAATTTCATTGCATCAAGTGCTTGACATTATGCATGCTGACATGATACTAAGTATGTGCTGAGCATCAATTTCAATGCATGAAGTCCTCGATATTATGCATGTTGACATGATACTAAGGATGTGCCAAGCATCAATTTCAATGTATCAAGTGCTCGGCATTATGCATGCTGACGTGATAGTAAGCATGTGCTGAGCATCAGTTTCAATGCATCAAGTGCTCAACATTATGTATGCTGACGTGTTACTAAGCATGTGCCGAGCATCAATTTAAATGCATCAAGTGCTCAACATTACGCATGCTGACATGATACTAAGCATATGTCGAGCATCAATTTCAATGCATCAAGACCTTGACATTATGCATGCTGACGTGATACTAAGCATGTGCCGAGCATCAATTTCAATGCATCAAGTGCTTGATATGTTGCTTGCTGATTTGATACTAAGCATGTGCCAAGCAACAATTTCAATGCATCAAGTGCTCGATATTATGCATGCTGACGTGATACTAAGCATGTGCTGAGCATCAATTTCAGTGCATCAAGTGCATGACATTATGCATGCTGACATGATACTAAACATGTGCCAAGCATCAATTTCAATGCATCAAGTGCTCAACATTATGCATGCTGACGTGATACTAAGCATGTGCTGAGCATCAATTTCAATGCATCAAGTGATCGACATTATTCATCCTGACTTAATACTAAGCATGTGCTGAACATCAATTTAAATGCATCAAGTGCTCGATATTATGCATGCTGATGTGATACTAAGCATGTGACAAGCATAAATTTATTAAGTGCTCAACATTATGCATACAGGCATGATACTAACCACGTGCCGAGCATCAATTTCAGTGCATCAAGTCCTCAACATTATGCATACAGACATGATACTAAACATGTGCCAAGCATCAATTTCAGTGCATCAAGTGCTCGACATTATGCATGCTGACGAGATACTTAGTATGTGCTGAGCATCAATTTCATTGCGTCAAGTGCTCAACATTATGCATGCTGATGTGATTTTAAGCATGTGCCGAGCATGAATTTCAGTGCAAGTGCTCGATATTATGCATGCTGACATTATACTAAGCATATGCCGAGCATCAATTTCAATGCATCAAGTCCTGGACATTATGCATGCTGACGTGATACTATGCCTGTGCCGAGCATCAATTTCAGTGCATCAAGTGCTCAACATTATGCATGCTGACATGATACTAAGCATGTGCCGAGCATCAATTTCAATACATCAAGTCCTGGATATTATGCATTCTGACGTGATATTAATCAAGTGCCAAGCATCAATTTCAATGCATCAAGTGCTCGACATTTTGCATGCTGACGTAATTCTAAGGATATGCCAAGCATCAATTTCAATGCATCAAGTGCTCGACATTATGCATGCTGACATGATACTAAGCATGTGCCAAACATCAATTTCAATGCATCAAGATCTTGACATAATTCATGCTGATGTGATACTAAGCATGTGCCTAGTATCAATTCCAATGCATCAAATGCTTGGCATTATGCATGCTGATGTGATACTAAGCATGTGCCCAGCATCAATTTCAATGCATCAAGTGCTCAACATTATGCATGCTGATGTGATACTAAGGATGTGCTGAGCATCAATTTCAATGCATCAAATGCTCAACATTATGCATGCTGACATGATACTAAGCATGTGCTGAGTATCAATTTAAGTGCATCAAATGCTCAACATTATGCATGCTGATGTGATACTAAGCATGTACCGAGCATCAGTTTCAATGCATCATGTCCTCAACATTATGCATGCTGACATGATACTAAGGATGTGCCGAACATCAATTTCAATGCATCAAGTGCTCGACATTATGCATGCTGATGTGATACTAAGCATGTGCCGAGCATCAATTTCAATACATCAAGTGTTCGACGTTATGCATGCTGACATGATACTAAGCATGTGCCGATCATCAATTTCAGTGCATCAAGACCTTAACATTATGCATGCTGACTGGATACTAAGCATGTGCTGAGCATCAATTTCAATGCATCAAGCGCTTGACAGTATGCATGCTGACATGATACTAAGCATGTGCCAAGCAACAATTTCAATGCATCAAGTGCTCAATATTATGCATGCTGACGTGATACTAAGCATGTGCTGAGCATCAATTTCAGTGCATCAAGTGCTTGACATTACACATGCTGACGTGATACAAAACTTGTACCAAGCATCAATTTCAGTGCATCAAGTACTCAACATTACGCATGCTGACATGATACTAAGCATGTGCTGAGAATCAATTTCAGTGCATCAAGTGATCGACATTATGCATGCTCACATGATACTAAGCATGTGCCGAGCATCAATTTCACTGCATCAAGTGCATGACATTATGCATGCTGACGTGATACTTAGCATGTGCTGAGCATAACTTTCAGTGCATTAAGTGCTCAACATTATGCATACTGACACAATACTAAGCATGTGCCGAGCATCCATTTCAGTGCATCAAGTGCTTAACATTATGCATGCAGACATGATACTAAACATGTGACAAGCATCAACTTCAGTGCATCAAGTGCTCGACATTATGCATGCTGACGTGATTCTAAGCATAAGCCAAGCATCAATTTCAATGCATCGTGCTCTATATTATGCATGCAGACATGATACTAAGCATGTGCCGAGCATCAATTTCAATGCATCAAGTCCTGGACATTATGCATGCTGACATGATACTACACATGTGCCGAGCATCAATTTCAGTGCATCAAGTGCTCAACGTTATGCATGCTGACATTATACTAAACATGTGCCGAGCATCAATTTCAATGCATCAAGTCCTGGACATTATGTATGCTGACGTGATACTAAGCATGTGCCGAGCATCAATTTCATTGCATCAAGTGCATGACATTATGCATGCTGACACAATACTAAGTATGTGCTGAGCATCAATTTCAATGCATGAAGTCCTCGATATTATGCATGTTGACATGATACTAAGGATGTGCCAAGCATCAATTTCAATGTATCAAGTGCTCGGCATTATGCATGCTGACGTGATAGTAAGCATGTGCTGAGCATCAGTTTCAATGCATCAAGTGCTCAACATTATGTATGCTGACGTGTTACTAAGCATATGTCGAACATCAATTTCAATGCATCAAGACCTTGACATTATGCATGCTGACGTGATACTAAGCATGTGCCGAGCATCAATTTCAATGCATCAAGTGCTTGATATGTTGCATGCTGATTTGATACTAAGCATGTGCCAAGCAACAATTTCAATGCATCAAGTGCTCGATATTATGCATGCTGACGTGATACTAAGCATGTGCTGAGCATCAATTTCAGTGCAAGTGCATGACATTATGCATGCTGACATGATACTAAACATGTGCCAAGCATCAATTTCAATGCATCAAGTGCTCAATATTATGCATGCTGACGTGATACTAAGCTTGTGCTGAGCATCAATTTCAATGCATCAAGTGATCGACATTATTCATCCTGACTTAATACTAAGCATGTGCTGAACATCAATTTAAATGCATCAAGTGCTCGACATTATGCATGCTGATGTGATACTAAGCATGTGCCGAGCATAAATTTATTAAGTGCTCAACATTATGCATACAGGCATGATACTAACCCGTGCCGAGCATCAGTTTCAGTGCATCAAGTGCTCAACATTATGCATACAGACATGATACTAAACATGTGCCAAGCATCAATTTCAGTGCATCAAGTGCTCGACATTATGCATGCTGATGAGATACTTAGTATGTGCTGAGCATCAATTTCATTGCATCAAGTGCTCGACATTATGCATGCTGACGAGATACTTAGTATGTGCTGAGCATCAATTTCATTGCATCAAGTGCTCGACATTATGCATGCTGATGTGATTTTAAGCATGTGCCGAGCATGAATTTCAGTGCAAGTGCTCGATATTATGCATGCTGACATGATACTAAGCATATGCCGAGCATCAATTTCAATGCATCAAGTCCTGGACATTATGCATGCTGACGTGATACTATGCCTGTGCCGAGCATCAATTTCAGTGCATCAAGTGCTCAACATTATGCATGCTGACATGATACTAAGCATGTGCCGAGCATCAATTTCAATACATCAAGTCCTGGATATTATGCATGCTGACTTGATACTAAGCATGTGCTGAGCATCAATTTCAATGCATCAAGTGCTTGACATTATGCATGCTGATGTGATACTAAGCATGTGCCGAGCATCAATTTCAGTGCATCAATTGCTCAGCATTATGCATGCTGACATGATAAGAAGCATATGCTGAGCATCAATTTCAATGCATCAAGTGCTCAACATTATGCATGCAGACATGATACTAACCATGCGCCAAGCATCAATTTCAGTGCATTAAGTGCTCGACATTATACATGCTGACATGATACTAAGCATGTGCCGAGCATCAATTTCAATGCATCAAGACCTTGGCATTATGCATGCTGACTGGATACTAAGCATGTGCTGAGCATCAATTTCAATGCATCAAATGCTTAACATTATGCATGCTGACATGATACTAAGCATGTGCCAAGCAACAATTTCAATGCATCAAGTGCTTGATATTATGCATGCTGATGTGATACTAAGCATGTGCTGAGCATCAATTTCAGTGCATCAAGTGCTTGACATTACGCATGCTGACGTGATACAAAACTTGTACCAAGCATCAATTTCAGTGCATCAATTACTCAACATTACGCATGCTGACATGATACTAAGCATGTGCTGAGAATCAATTTCAGTGCATCAAGTGATCGACATTATGCATGCTCACATGATACTAAGCATGTGCCGAGCATCAATTTCAATGCATCAAGTGCATGACATTATGCATGCTGACGTGATACTTAGCATGTGCTGAGCATAAATTTCAGTGCATTAAGTGCTCAACATTATGCATACTGACACAATACTAAGCATGTGCCGAGCATCCATTTCAGTGCATCAAGTGCTTAACATTATGCATGCAGACATGATACTAAACATGTGACAAGCATCAACTTCAGTGCATCAAGTGCTCGACATTATGCATGCTGACGTGATTCTAAGCATAAGCCAAGCATCAATTTCAATGCATCGTGCTCTATATTATGCATGCAGACATGATACTAAGCATGTGCCGAGCATCAATTTCAATGCATCAAGTCCTGGACATTATGCATGCTGACATGATACTACACATGTGCCGAGCATCAATTTCAGTGCATTAAGTGCTCGACATTATACATGCTGACATGATACTAAGCATGTGCCGAGCATCAATTTCAATGCATCAAGACCTTGGCATTATGCATGATGACTGGATACTAAGCATGTGCTGAGCATCAATTTCAATGCATCAAATGCTTAACATTATGCATGCTGACATGATACTAAGCATGTGCCAAGCAACAATTTCAATGCATCAAGTGCTTGATATTATGCATGCTGATGTGATACTAAGCATGTGCTGAGCATCAGTTTCAGTGCATCAAGTGCTTGACATCATGCATGCTGACGTGATACTAAACATGTGCCAAGCACATCAAGTGCTCGACATTATGCATGCTGACATGATACTAAACATGTGCTGAGCATCAATTTCAATGCAAGGGATCGACATTATGCATGCTGACGTGATAGTAAGCATGTGCCAAGCATCAATTTCAATGCATCAAGTACTCAACATTATGCATGCTGACATGATACTTAGCATGTGCTGAGCAAAAATTTCAGTGCATTAAGTCCTCAACATTATGCATACTGACATGATACTAAGCATGTGCCGAGGAACAATTTCAGTGCATCAAGTGCTCGACATTATGCATGCTGACCTGATTCTAAGCATGTGCCGAGCATCAATTTCAGTGCAAGTGCTCGATATTATGCATGCTGACATGATACTAAGCATGTGCCGAGCATCAATTTCAATGCATCAAGTCCTGGACATTATGTATGCTGACGTGATACTAAGCATGTGCCGAGCATCAATTTCATTGCATCAAGTGCTCGACATTATGCATGCTGATGTGATACCAAGGATGTGCCAAGCATCAATTTTAGTGCATCAAGTGCTCGACATTATGCATGCTGATGTGATACTAGGTATGTGCCGAGCATCAATTTAAGTCTATCAAGTGCTCGACATTATGCATGCTGACATGATACTAAGCATGTGCCAAGCATTAATTTCAATGCATCAAGTGCTTGACATTATACATGCTGACATGATACTAAGCATGTGCCGAGCATCAATTTCAATGCATCAAGACCTTGACATTATACATGCTGATGTGAACCTAAGCATGTGCCGAGCATCAATTTCAATGCATCAAGTCCTGGACATTATGCATGCTGACGTGATACTAAGCATGTGCTGAGCATCAATTTCAATGCATGCAACAATCTTAAAAACAAAATAAAAAGAAAACATAGTTTTTTGCAGGGGTCAAGCCCCCCTGCACCCCACACATCCTGCTAATTATATATTCTAAAATCCACACAGCAAAGAATAACTGGAACCATGAACTCCGAAACTGCACAATTATCGGGGAAAGGGTAAATTTCCCAACACTGAGAATTGTCCGATATGCTTCTTCTATTGACATGTTAATTCCAGGTCATTCTCCCTGATTAGCTTATTTACTGGCAACACACTCTTAGTGTTGGCAGCCATACTAGCCATCATAATCAGCCACTGTTGCAAGTGGCCCAGCCTTTTTTCAGTCCCCACTGTGAGTTTACGATTTTCCTGAATAACTCCTCCATTGCTGTGGCTTAGCCATTTGAGTCAGATATCAATGCCAGGAACACATTTGCCAAAATTTTAGTCAAAATATGGTTTGTACTTTCTAGCAAAAGTACTGTGTGGAATTAGAATTAGCAAGTTTCTGGCCAACTGACTTTGCAAGTTCCAAAACGACATTGGCAGCAGGATATATTTAAAGTACAAATTTATTTTGTGTGCCACAAAATGTACACAATACACACACACACACACACACACACACACACACACACACACACACACAGATATATATATATATATATATATATATATATATATATATATATATATATATATATATATATATATGGGTCTAGGATGTTTCACCGAAAGCACATTTCACCTAAACAAAAATGACTGAACACAAATCACTGAAAGCACAATTCACCTAAAACTCAATTCACTAAAACACATTTCACCTAAAGTTTGAGATGGCCTTGTCCCCACAGTAGTGCGACCCTGGAGTTAGTATATATCGTAGGGGGTGTGGGGGGCACAAAAAACCCACAACAATCGCTTACCTTCACATTGCTAGCATGGGGTAAGCTCCACCCCCACTCCCCCCAGAACTTAAATATACCATCTCCAAGATCACACTACAGTGCGAAAGATGGAAATCTTTCCATTCCGCACTGTACGGAGATGCCCGTTCCGCATGGTTGACGTTTCAAAAGTTGATCATATGATATCCACCATATGGTCTTTGACTTTGTGAAATGTTGACCATGTGAAGGGGACCCATATATATATATATATATATATATATATATATATATATATATATATATATATATATATATATATATATGATATAGATATAGATAGATAGATATAGATATAAAATATATAAAATATATATAATATAATATAATGGCTTTGCAGTTTCTAAGAAAAGTAAACAATACCTTAGCAAATTTCTTTCAAGAGTGTTCCGCACAGCCTCACCACTATATACATTGTCTTGTAACACAATGAAAGTTCGGCCTTTCAGTTCTATTCCATGCCCAACTTTCAAACTTTAAAAACAAGTATGCTGCACAGGTTACAATGAATTAATAACTATTTTTGACAATTGTGGATTTGATATTTTGAAAACCATTATTAAAAATAATGAAAGGGAAATGTCTGACTTACAGGAATACATTGACCATTTAAACAATGTATTGATTAATGACCTTATGTTTGGAGTGGAAATTGAAAAGAAAAAATATTATGACATAAGAGATTGAGTAGTCCAGCAGTGTGAGGAGATTTCAAAAAGAAAATACAAAAAAATGGAGAGAGACCTTAAACAGTACCAGGAGGGCAGACAATACCCACCCCCAAAGAGTTTTTCTAATAATGTGTATTTTGGGAAGGAAGGTAATTTAAGTGCAGGGCCAAATAACTGTGAACCATACAACCATGATGATCATGACAAGCAACCTAACGGACATGGTTTTGTGGTACAGGAACATAGTGGTTCAGACAATCATTGTATATCACCACGTAGATCAGAAAGACTTAAAAATAAGAAACAGAATAACCATTTTTACAGGAACCAGGGTTACCAGAAGGGAGGAGGATACAGGAATTTTGCCAGGTAGAAAATGATTTGCCTATTGACCCAGCATGGTGCCAATGATTTTAATATGTCCGGTTTTCACATATACAACTACAGTGGTTTGAACATCACAGTGGACTTTTTTAAGCTATTTATGAAGAGTCTTAAATTCATTCCCATGCATAAGAGTAACCTTACTCAGGTTATTTTGGATGTCAAAATGTTTGTCCGAAAACTTAGCTTGGAAAACTTATTTGGGAAGGAAATTAATTTAAACCATCAACAGACCTTTACAAAACCCAGTACATTTAACCCTCCCTTACATCCACAGTTAAAAAACCTTGAAATGGTCTTGGAAAGGGAAATCAGAAAAGTTAATTTGGGCCATAAAACATGGTATAATTTGACCGTTGATGAGAACAAGTTGTTACAGGAGCTTCGTACCAATTCTAATATAAGGGTTATGTAACGTGACAAGGGAGGGGGGGATATTGTAATGATGGATAGAATCTTGTATGAAGCCAAAATGTTCGGCATTTTGAGAGATGAAAACACCTACAGCAAAATTCATATTGCGTACAAAAAGATAGAGTTTGCCCTGAAAGATTTATTCGATCAAGGAATAATTGATTTCAAAGTTTATTCTTATTTGGAAAACAATATGTCCATCTATCTTTGGGATACCAAAGACACATAAGAGTGTGGAAAACCCACCCCTCAAACCAATTGTGGCTTCTCAGGGGTCTAAAATAACTACATTGGCGAAATATCTTAATTGGAAGCTGAAGAAGTTGTGGAAGGGTGAAACATATTTTACAAGATTCTTGGGATTTTTTATGTTAAGTCAAGGCTGAATATTCTAGTGATAATTTGATATTTGTCACTATCGATGTCATGGATTTGTTTTCCGTTATTCCCCATGACATTGGACTTTTATGGTTGGAGGAAACCCTTAGAAGACAGGAGGGGGTATCGGATGATGATATTTTTATCTGCTTGGAACTTGCAGAATTGATATTGAAAAATCATTTTCTATTTTTTGAAGGAGAGTTTTCAGGCAGGAGTGGGGTGTAGCAATGGGGGCCAGTTGTGCCCCCACCTACGCTAATATCATCCTAGCTACATGGGAGTATAAGTATATTACTAATAGTGCATTTTCCAGTTGTTGGAGAATGTACAGTCGATACCTGTATGATATTTGCCTGTTTTGGGTTGACAGCTCAGAAAGATTAGATGAGTTTGTATCATATATTTTCCAAACTACCTCCTTTTTGAAATTTACTCATCAGAGTACAACCGACTGCATGAACTATTTGGATGTTTCCTTACAAAAGATGGGTCAAGGTTTCAAGTCCACTGTATATATGAAGGGGACATTTTCCAATTATTACCTCAGTTTATCTAGTGCCCGTCCATTTTTTCAAAAGAGGGACATTATCAAGGGACAATATGTGAGAATTAGTCGTATGACATCATGTGACGATGCTTTTTACCATGAGTGTAACACATTGGAAAGTATGTTTTTGAATAGAGGTTACCCTGGAGAGTTGATACAGGAGGTTAAAAATGAAGTTTTGGCAGGAAAGGCTGAAAAGTATTTTCCAATTTCCTTTATTCTAAATAAGAAGGGTAGACATGAGCCGGAGCAACTAGGATACAATAGGGCCTTTGTAACAAATTTTTGTGTGGATGCCTATTGTATTAAAAATGTTTTGGAAAAGGAATGAGCTAAATTTTCTGAATTTACAGATTTAGAAAATCTCAAAGGTAAACCACTGAAAGTGGTTTTCCAAAAAGGTAAGAACATGAACAATTTGTTTGGAACAGGCAAACCACACCAATGTTTTCTCCTCGAGAAGAAATGGTACCTACAAATGTGGTACTTGTAACCAGTGTTCCTACAGCTTTCAGGGTGAGGACTTATACCTTTCAGTGAGACAAAAACATGTGACAGCGAAAGATTATTTTAACTGTAATTCCTCTGGATTGGTTTACTTTGTGGTTTGTGGGTCTTGTGATGGAGTCTACGTTGGCAAAACAGAACGACAACTCAAACGTACAATCTATGAGCATATGAATGATGTTAAGAACAAACCCCCCAAACTGCTATGTTCAAACACACATTAGAATGTACTGGAACTAGTTTTAGGTTCTTTGTTATTGACTCAGCATTTTGGAAGCTAGAGGTGTAATTTGAGAAACTAAGTTTGAGTATAGGGAAACCTTTTGGCAGGTTACCTTGGAAACTAATAGGTTTCCTGGCCTTAATGACCATATTTCACTGGCCCAATTACTGAAATTAAGGTCTGCTAAGCTTTAACGAGTTACATCTAGTTTTTATCATAGTTTGTTTTACGGGTGTTTTATCGTTTTTGCAAGTTGCTATTTTTACATGTACAACAGTGTGATTTATATACACTATTTATATATTTCTATTGTATAAACTTTTTATGATCCTCAGGATTTATTAACACCTAATTGATATTTAATTGATTTACAAGGTATATAATGGGTTGTAATTAATTCTGTTTTTTATCTGAAGAAGTCTGGGAGGTGCTTGGATGAAAACTAATTGTTTTATTGTGTGGAGCGTTAATTTTCTCCTGACTGCATCAATTAAACCACCTACTGTTTTATTCACTTTGAGGTTCCAGTTTTTTGTTTCCTTGTGTTATTTTACTGGAATGCCCGGTGATTTGTGTGGTGCTCTACAGGTTACTCCCACAAGTTACTGATGGGGATCTCTCTGACTCTGTGCTTTTAGGTCTTCCTTCACATGACCTTCCAAGTAAAAAAACTGACTTCCTGAGTTTAGCACTATTAACTACTCATGTTTATACCATAGTGCATGACAGTTAAGAACTTTGTGATCTAATTAATTGCTTTCAGAATATTCCCACGCTTTATACTGTAATGTGTAATCTGACTACATATTTAAAGGCACATGCACATTGTCAATTGCAAGTATTTTGCAATGTGGAATATAGTGCAGATGGCACAGTTTCTTTTTTCAAAACAGCTTCATTACTGTGAAATTAAAACTTAAACATGACCCCCCATTGTAACTCCATAGCTAAACTTAAACTTAAACCTGACTCCCCCATTAAAACTCCATAGCTTATCTCACCTCTACGAACAACTTGTACTTCCTTTCAAATCTATTTACTCATAATAATTCTTCACATTTAAATAAATCAATATTATATTTATAGGAACTTACTCACTTACTGCTGCAAAAACTACCATAAATGTAAATAATCAGTGCCTAGCTTAGACTAGTTTTTATATAACACTGTATACCCTTCTTTGTTTGTTAATATTATAAATGTAAAAATATGTTGTGAGCTTAGCTTAAACTAGTAATTACATCGCACTGTAAACTCCTGTATTGCTTTTTGTTATATCATGTGGTTGTTCATATTATGACTGCTGTTTAACCTTTGTGGAGCTTTTCTTCCCGGGCTCAACTGAAAATGGGCTCACCTTGGCCCAGTGGATCTTCCCGGTAAACAAATGCAAATAAATAAATAAATAAATAAAATTAAGTTTAATCTTGCCTAATATAAAATAAGGCTTTTGAAAGTCTTATCATGAAAAGATATTTGGTCTTTGCAGTTCACAAGCAACATGAAAATCTATAGCATTTATACCTAGCTCACTCTGTGGGTACCTGCCTCTCAAATCTGCACATGCTGTGGATGAAGAAGGTGGTTCTGAAAGCTGAGAGACAAAAAGAGATGTGGAACTGTAAGGAGTAGTTTAGGATTACATTGACTATTAACATTAGCTGTGTGAATTTTGCTAGATAGTACTCTAAAGTGTAAAAGAATGTCAGTACAGTTTTCCCTGACCAATTGTTGGGAGTATTGCCAGTATGAAAGCATACAAAGACTGTATGAATTGAATTTTCTAGGTTTGTTTTCATTTGCAAACTAACTAAATTGGTGTATAAAAAACAACAACAAAAAAGTTGATAAACATAAAGAAAACAAAAAAGCAGAAAGTTCAGCTCCAATTACTTATTCATATTCGGCCACCATCGATCTGGTACCTCGCCCATTCACCTTCAGGGATATGAACAACAATCTACAAGAAGGAATCAAAGGAACCGAAGGCAAGCAGGACAAACTCAAAGACAATTTATTATGTATGCGCTTTCGGAAACAAGCAGCGTTTTTCCTTCTTCAGACAACAAACTAACATTTTCAAATGCTTATAACACTAACATGAGATATCAATTAACCAATCAATTAGACTAAAAATCAAGTTTTAAGGTGAAATGTTCAACTTAGTAAGCATTACCTAAAGCAATTAGTTAGAAACAGCCTTAAACAACTCTTAGGTTACAGAATCCATACTGCCCTACCTAACACATTTAAATGACACTATAAATATAGTAAATATAGTGAATATAAAACTATACTTAATTTAAGAACACGTTAAAACCAATCCTAATATAAACATTTAAAAATATAGAAACCAATGTACTAGTATTAATCAATAATTAAGTCTAAAGAGTACATATATTCAATTTTAACAGTTTCATCTTTTTAAAGAAAAAAGCTTTAAAAAGCATTTAATCGAGACTGTTCCATTCAAGCCTGGTGGCAAGTATGCTACAGTGGAAATTTGCCATCTTAGTTCTTCAATATCCAAATTAATCTGCCAGGGCCCTCCTCTAATGTCTGTACTAATGTGTTTTAAGACACAAAACTTAAAGGAGTGGTCCGGGAAGTCACTAATATGCCTGGCTAAGGCATTATTTGTGTCCTTCTTACCATCTGCATACATGTGCTCATAGATGCGTTGCCTTAGCTTTCTTTCGGTCCTCCCGATATAGAAAGCCTTACAGGCTTGGCACTTGGCACAGTACACCACTCCCTTTGTGTCACACGAAAATCTACCATTAATTTTGTATGCCCTATCCCTTATTTCGAGATGTGAATTCGTGTTTAGGTGCTTACACTGTTGGCACCTTCCACATTTAAACATGCCCTTGTTTTTATTAAGGTGTAAATTAGTGGAATATTGCAACAGCTTTTTCAAATTTTGCCCTCTTCTAAAGGTAATTTTTGGTTTATTGCCGAAAAGTTTGTGTAAAGAGGGATCTTCCATAATAAGAGACCAGTTCTTATATAGTGTTTGTCTAATAAACGAGTGATCCAAATTATAGGTAACTACAAAACTTGTTTGATGAAAATTGTTGTAGTTAGATAAGGAGAGATTTTCCTGTTCATCAGGAGGAGCATCCATTTCCAAAGTTCCAGTTGTTCCCAATAATGGTCTAAAAAAGCCAGTCTGCCATTTGGTAATGACCTCTGAGGAAATGTTGGAAACTAAACTCAGGGGGTATCCCCTCCTGAGAAACATTCTTTCAAGCTGAACACTTTCTTCAATAAAATCTACTTCATCAGAGATCATTCTCTTTAGACTTAATTATTAATTGTTGATTAATACTAGTACATTGGTTTCTATATTTTTAAATGTTTATATTAGGATTGGTTTTAACGTGTTCTTAAATTAAGTATAGTTTTATATTCACTATATTTACTATATTTATAGTGTCATTTAAATGTGTTAGGTAGGGCAGTATGGATTCTGTAACCTAAGAGTTGTTTAAGGCTGTTTCTAACTAATTGCTTTAGGTAATGCTTACTAAGTTGAACATTTCACCTTAAAACTTGATTTTTAGTCTAATTGATTGGTTAATTGATATCTCATGTTAGTGTTATAAGCATTTGAAAATGTTAGTTTGTTGTCTGAAGAAGGAAAAACAATGCTTGTTTCCGAAAGCGCTTACATAATAAATTGTCTTTGAGTTTGTCCTGCTTGCCTTTGGTTCCTTTGATTCCTAGTTTGTCTGTTTGCCTTTTTGTTTTCGTTTAAGTTCGCTTTTATGGCAAACCAAAGTGCAGCAGGTTCGCAAGGCTCTCTCTTCTCACAGGAAGAGCCGTTATTGAGTGATGGGTCTAATGTTAACTCCGGATCTAGAGAGGCGAATGCCGCTGGTAATCTAACAGCCTTGTTGGAGGTCCTTATGGGACGTGTTGACTCTTTATCACAGAAGGTTGACTCTTTAGCTGAGTCAACTCAGCAACGGAACTCTGGTATGCAGAATCCTAGCATGCAGAATCCTGGTACGCAGCAAACTCCATTGCCTAATGCATCTGGCAGCCTATTGCCTGTTTCTAATGTCAGCAGTGGGAGCCTGTCTTCGTTTTCCAACCGAAGTAACGTGGATTTTAACTGAGCATCTGTAGGAGATGCGAGGGGGAATGTCCAGGCCCCACAGACGACCCGTGTGATTGGAGGCTCTAATCAGCCTGGAGGCTCTGATGCTAACACGAACTTGGCTGAAACACCACCAAATCTTGGTTCTTTCCTAGGTAACGAGAATTTCTTTACAAATAATGTTGTATCAAATGCTACTGTCTCTCAAGTTAATATTTCAACTAATCTTTTAATGCATTTGACTACAAGCTGTTTCGCTGCAGGAAGCTGCAGCTTGAAATCTCGTACCTAGAAGAATGTTTGAGGAACGAAATCATACCGAAAGGGCTCAGACAATGGAGGTACCCTGTTGGGCTGGTTAACCAGTCCGAGTTTCATATGGAACTTTTGGACCTCTTTAATAGGCAGGGTTTTGAATTTATTAGAATAATGATTAAACATTATCAATCCCAAGTGGCAACTTTTAAAAGTGAACTGGAACTGACAGAGCATGATATTATTTCGAATGCTGATTTCCCTCGATATAAATATGAATACATGAGGATTTTTAATAGTATTGAGGCCACTATCACTAAGTTGGCTTCAGCTAAGAAAAAGAAAATTGCAAGGGATATTCAGCAGTATTCTTCTGGGACTGCCTACCCTCCACCCCCTCCAGTTCATGTTAATAATTTTCTGAATGTTTCAAATGAAAATCCTGCCACACATGATGAAAGTAACTTTGAGGAACAGGAGGTTGATAGTTTAAATGAGGAAAATTAGCCTAGATGAAGTGAAAGGATTAGGAACAATGGCAATAATGGTAATACCTTTCCTGTTACTAACACTCGGGTTGTTGGAAACAGGAACCAAAACATTAACACAGGTATTACCGCCCAGAATAATCAACCCTCAACGAGTTCTCAACAGGGTTTTCATCTACATCAGGGCAAAGGGCAGAACAATTCGAGAGTGCCCAACCAGCAGGGACACACGCGGAAGCGAAGGAACCAGCGCAGGAGGTAGTCGAAAAGAGGCCTCTAGAACCTCTAATTTTACCCAACTCTACTGGTGACTTTTTATTTATAATTATTCAGATTTGACCTTTCCACAGGACATTATTGACTTTTTTGCTTTGGGTTTAACTTTTGTACCTGATTCTGGGATGAACCTGGTCGATACTATAGTGGATCTCAAATTATTTGCACGTAAGATTAATTTAAATGCAGTTATGGGCTCGTCATCCTCCCTTGTCAATTTTTTGCGTGTTTCTAGCACCTTTAATCCACCCTTACACCCTAACATTATGGCATTTGAAAAAAATGTGTGAGCTGGATTTCAGGTCTTTTTTTGATTCTGGTTTAAAATCAAGGAAGGCGTGTTACAATATTAGCCAAAAGGAACGTGACTTTATTAGATTGTTGCTTGACTGTAAAATTAGAATAATGACATCAGACAAGGGAGGGGGTCTTGTTTGTATGAATCACAGTACATATATGCTTTGTATGACTGAATACCTTAAAAATTCACCTTATCAACAAGTTTGTCTTAATGAGGTTAATGTGGCCTATAGTAAAATTAGGGCTGCATTAGATGAGCTGTTTATCGAAAAGGCAATTGATTTAGATTTGTTTAATTTTCTGAGTATGCCCGCTCCTAGAATGGCATCTCTTTTCAGCATTCCTAAAATCCATAAGCGGGTTATTGACTCCCCTTTTAGACCAATTGTTGACGGGCGTGCGTCTATCACGTATGGATGTGCCAAGTTTGTGGATAGTGTTTTAAGGCCCTTAGTAGAGAGTGAGTTCCAAATATGTAAAGACTCTTGGAGTTTTTTAACTGAACTTGGGAGTATTCCTTTCATACATGATTATAAACTGTTGACAGTCGATGTTAAAGACTTGTACACAGTGATCCCTCAGGAATTGGGGATTGAATGGATTAGGGATTTCATGTTTGCAAGGAAAGTTGATAATAACACTATTTATGTTGTAACTACCTTGTTAGATATAGTGTTGAGTAATAACTTTATGTGGCTAGAAGGAGACATTTTTCTACAAAAATCGGGAGTAACAATGGGATCTCCCTGTGGTGGCAGTTTTGCCAACTGTATAATGGCCCACTGGGAGACCACCTTTCTTTTTCAAATGACTGTGTTTAAGGAGAATATAGCTTGGTACACAAGGTACCAAGATGATATGTTCATTTTGTGGAAAGGGTTAAGTGAGGGTGTTCAAGAATTTATTGAACTGATCACAGCTTCAACTAACTTTTTGGAGTTTACATTTAACCTCCAAAATGATTGTATCAACTTCCTTGACATTAGTATTTCTAAGGATGTTGTTGGTAATAGATTTAAAAGTGCTATCTATGGGAAGCCCACTTATTCCAATTCCTTTCTCCACTTTTCCAGCTGTCACCCCTACCACCAAAAGCGAGCAGTGGTTAAGGGGCAGCCAGAATGATCTCTGATGAAGTAGATTTTATTGAAGAAAGTGTTCAGCTTGAAAGAATGTTTCTCTGGAGGGGATACCCCCTGAGTTTAGTTTCCAACATTTCCTCAGAGTTCATTACCAAATGGCAGACTGGCTTTTTTAGACCATTATTGGGAACAACTGGAACTTTGGAGGTGGATGCTCCTCCTGATGAACAGGAAAATCTCTCCTTATCTAACTACAACAATTTTCATCAAACAAGTTTTGTAGTTACCTATAATTTGGATCACTCGTTTATTAGACAAACACTATATAAGAACTGGTCTCTTATTATGGAAGATCCCTCTTTACACAAACTTTTTGGCAATAAACCAAAAATTACCTTTAGAAGAGGGCAAAATTTGAAAAAGCTGTTGCAATATTCCACTAATTTACACCTTAATAAAAACAAGGGCATGTTTAAATGTGGAAGGTGCCAACAGTGTAAGCACCTAAACACAAATTCACATCTCGAAATAAGGGATAGGGCATACAAAATTAATGGTAGATTTTCGTGTGACACAAAGGGAGTGGTGTACTTTGCCAAGTACCAAGCCTGTAAGGCTTTCTATATCGGGAGGACTGAAAGAAAGCTAAGGCAACGCCTCTATGAGCACATGTATGCAGATGGTAAGAAGGACACAAATAATGCCTTAGCCAGGCATATTAGTGACTTCCCGGACCACTCCTTTAAGTTTTGTGTCTTAAAACACATTAGTACAGACATTAGAGGAGGGCCCTGGCAGATTAATTTGGATATTGAAGAACTAAGATGGCAAATTTCCACTGTAGCATACTTGCCACCAGGCTTGAATGAAATGGTCTTGATTAAATGCTTTTTAAAGCTTTTTTCTTTAAAAAGATGAAACTGTTAAAATTGAATATATGTACTCTTTAGACTTAATTATTAATTATTGATTAATACTAGTACATTGGTTTCTATATTTTTAAATGTTTATATTAGGATTGGTTTTAACGTGTTCTTAAATTAAGTATAGTTTTATATTCACTATATTTACTATATTTATAGTGTCATTTAAATGTGTTAGGTAGGGCAGTATGGATTCTGTAACCTAAGAGTTGTTTAAGGCTGTTTCTAACTAATTGCTTTAGGTAATGCTTACTAAGTTGAACATTTCACCTTAAAACTTGATTTTTAGTCTAATTGATTGGTTAATTGATATCTCATGTTAGTGTTATAAGCATTTGAAAATGTTAGTTTGTTGTCTGAAGAAGGAAAAACACTGCTTGTTTCCGAAAGCGCTTACATAATAAATTGTCTTTGAGTTTGTCCTGCTTGCCTTTGGTTCCTTTGATTCCTAGTTTGTCTGTTTGCCTTTTTGTTTTCGTTTTCGTGTAAACAATCTACAAGAGTTTATATGCCACCAGGTTGTGAAGGCAAGATCTGCCCTTGACAAACCTGAACTGATTAAGGTGCAGTGTTTGTAGGTTACCTATGCCAAGCTTTAGGATATCCCTGATAGCCTTGCATATCAGGTTAATCAGCTTTTATGAGTCAGTTATTCTTGCCAAGTCCTTGGATGACTCACCTTTATATGCCTGTACAAACTATCATCCCTAACAATTATATAATTATACAATTAATAAAAATCTTTTCTTCCTTTTGTTTCTAATAAAATAATTTGTATACATTTTAATTTTAAATATATTAAACATTTACTTCTTGATTTTACTCAACAGGAAATAGTGTATTATAGTTTAAAATTAACTTCTAATTCTAATAACTTACTTACATAATCACTGTGATGCCCCTGCACTGGCCCAGTAATCAAAGAGCCTCAATCCTCACCACTGGCAACAGTGCGGGACATATACAATGGGAGGATGACAAGTACACACACAGTAAAGTGCAGGTTCCCTTAAGAGCACACTGAGACCACAGTCAGTCTGAGACTGGTTTCCCCTTCTTTCTCCAGATCTCCAATAAGACTCCCCACTGGCATAGCTATAGGGCTGAGATCTCAGCTGAGTGGCCAAGCCAAAACCTCCAGCACCCTCTCTGTTCAAACAGTGCTTCATGTCCCTGCCCAAGTAGCTGACACACACACACACACACACACACACACACACGCACGCACGCACGCACGCACACACACACACACACACACACACACACACACACACACACACACACACACACACACACACACACACACACACACTTTGAGATTTGATTTATACACAAACACACACATGGGAAAGGCTAGCACAGGTTTACTAGCTATGCCCCCTTCTGCCCAGACCATAAGGTAGTACCAGCTGCCACCAGCCACTACTTATCAACTACTTTAAGGCCCTTATCAAAGGGTGTCCAATCTTATTGTGTAATGTTACTATTAATCCAAATGTTAGTCTGACCAAGAGCAAGGCTATTTAGGAGTGGCCTGTACAGTGTCACCATATAGATATTCAAGTACTTTAAGAGTTTAAATATGTCTCACAGATACCAGCCGCAAAGACAGGTTTAAATATATTTAATAATAAATACTAAAAGAACAAGACAATACTCAGTAAACCAACACAGTAACTTCAGAGTTCAAAAAATTATAGGAAATATTTAAAACAATATTGCAGGACAGTATCAAATAAATACAGAAAACATCTAAATTAATCTTTACTATATTCCTAACTATATCTAAAAGAGTTACTATGCCCTAAAAAACTTACTTACAGCAAGGCAAGTGTGGAAGGTGGTGATGAGTGGATGTTTCCAAGTCAAAGACAAAATACAAAATGCACAGTCTCTCTCTAAGAGAGTTCCTAAATTAATATCAAATATTACTGCTGGGTTAGCTTGGATGACATCGCTTTGTGTCACCTGACTTTTAGTTCCCAAGCTAAACTCCCTTTGTCAGAAACTAACAGAATTTAACATGTCTGTGTGAAAAATACATATCTGTCAGATGTTTGAAGACCCTGGAAGTCATAAAACAATAAAACACGTCTGCATGTCAAACCTAGTAATTACTTCTCTTCCAAGACAATACAAACACTTCTAGCCCTAGACATTGTCTGCTACTGAACTGAAACTGAGAGACGACTTTTATAGAACAATCGTAAAACAATTTAAATTCAACTTATTTTCTTGAAGTTAACCCTCTATGTTCTAGTTTCTGCTGTTAAAACATATACATTTACACAATTACAATAGTTTATATACATTACTGTTCTAAGCCAGCAGGGCATGCTGTGGTTGCATTTTAGCTCAATACTTTACACCTCTGTATGAATCATATTATTATTCACAAATGACATAGAATTATTTACAAAATTCCAGATAGCTGGGCTGCCAGTGTGACATTTCTTCCCCCAAAAAACGCAAGCTAGATTTTCAAGTGTCCCTTGAGAAAATATGCTTGAGATGGTTGACTATCTGGGAATACCTCACCCCATTCCCTGTCTTGAGAGCCCATCTGTGTTGGCAATGGTAACCTCACTACAGTGCTGCACTCTTATATCATATCCCTGCAACCCTAGGCTCCACCTTAGTAACTTGGCAGTTTGTTGGCTGGCTCAATCTAGCCATCTTAAGGGATTGTGGTCTGTAACTACAGTGAATTTCCTTCCATACAGATAAGGCTGAAGTTTCTGCAGTGCCCACACTATGCCTAGACATTCATTTTCTACAGTTGCATAACATTGATCCCTGGGCTGGAGCCTACGACTGAGATATACCACTGGGTGCTCTTCTCCCTCTGAGGAGACCTGGCTGAGTACATAACCCACCCCATGGTTTGAAGTATCCACCTGCACAACAAATTATTTGCTGTAATCTGGACTGGCTAACACAGGGGGTCCTCCCAAAGCTCCTTTAAGCTTCTGGAATCCCTGCTGGCATGCTGGGGTTCACACTATCTTATCTGGCATGTTTTTCCTTGCCAGGTCTCTGAGGGGAACAGCTACAGTACTATAATTGGGGACAAACTTTCTGTAGTACACTGATATCCCTAAGAATGCCCTCACCTGCTTTTTGGTAACAGGGGCAGGCCATGCCTGAATGGCTTCCACTTTGGGAGATTCTGGCCTGATCTTACCATTCCCCACTCATGTCTCAGATAGGAATCCTCTGTCATACCCACCTCACACTTATGGGCTTAATGGTCAACCCTACCCTCTGTAGTCTGCCCAACACCTTCCTGACATGCTGAAGGTGCTCTTGCCAGGAATGGCTGTAGATGGCAATATCATCCAGGTAAGCAAGGGTGAAATCTCCTGCTTATCATAGGACATGATCTACCAGACTCTGGAAAGTCACTGGGGCATTTTTCATCCCAAAGGGCATCTCTGTGAACTCATAAAAGCCAAAATGAGTCACAAAGGCTGATATCTTTCTAGTGGTGGAAGTCAAGGACACCTGCCAGTAACCCTTGGTAAGATCAATACTGGTAAGATACTTAGCCCCACCCAGCTGCTCTAGGGATTTGTCTGACCTAGGCTTGGGGTAAGCATCTGATCCTGTGTGACTATTTAATTTCCTGTAGTCCACACAGAACCTGGTGCTGCCATTCTTCTTTGGTACCAGCACAACTGGGGAGACCCAGGGACTGCTGGACTCCTGAATTACCCATAGTTCCAAAATTTCCTGTATCTCCTCCCTCAGAGTCTGGTTGACTCTCTCAGGAGCCCTATAAGGGGCCTGCTTAATAGGCCTTTGGGTTCCTGTATCCACATGGTACTGCACTAGGTGGGTGCACCCTGGTTTCCCAGCGAACATGTCCCCAAACTCCTGTAACACTGCTCAGATTTCTTGAACTTGGGTAGAGGATGGCTGCTGGGACATTGCTACCCCTTCCACTGAGGTGTCAGTCCGAGATTCACTGAGGAGATCAGTCACCATATCCCCTCAGACTCCTCCTACCATCCACTGCAAATACTCAGCCTAAGGGCCTCCCTTTCATGGTGAGGTTTTATGTTAACATGGTAGAATTTATGCCCCTACCTCCTGCCTAGCAGTTCTACCATGTAGTTAACATTACTGAACTTCCTTACCACCTTATAGGGTCCCTCCTAAGTTGCCTGCAGCTTGTTGTGTCTTACAGGAATGAGAACCATTATCTGCTGTCCTACAGCATACCCTCTAACTTGAGCATTCCTGTCATACCAGACATTTTTTTGCTGTTAGGCTTCTACCAGGTTCTCTTGGGTCGAGCCCATGAGTTCCCTGAGCCTTGTCCTGAGGTTTAGGACATATGCCACAACAGATTCCTTGCAGATTTCACACTCACCCTTCCACTCAGCTCAAATAAAATCTAGAGGTCCCCTCATCCTATGCCTATGGAGTAACTCAAAGGGTGAAAAACCTGTGGACTCCTGGGGCACCTCTCTGTAAGCAAACAACAGATGGGGCAAATATTTGTCCCACTCCCCCTTAAACTGGTCTGCAAATGCCTGTAGCATTGTCTTGAGTGTAGAGTTTAACTTCTCAACAGGACCACTAGTTTGGGGATAGTAGGGGGTGGTCTTTAGGTGCTTCACCGCACAGTATTTTCATAGATGAGCCAGCAGGTCTGACATGAAACTGGCACCTCTGTCAGTCAGTATTTCTTTTGGGAAACCTACCCTGCTGAAAATCTCTAACAAAGCATTTTCCACCTTCTCTACCTCAATAGAGGATAGGGCCACTGCTTCAGGGTATCTGGCAGCATAATCTACTACCACTAGGATATACTTTTTCCCTGTAGAACTTGGGGTACTCAGAGGTCCCACAATATCCACAGCTACCCTCTGAAATGGCTCCTTAATCACAGGCAAAGGCATCAAAGGAGATGTTACCTTGTCTCCTGCCTTGCCTACCTTTTGGCACTGCTCACAGGTTCTGCAGTACCCTGTTACATCCCTGGAAATATCAGGCCAATAAAAGTACTGCATAATATGTCTGTTTGTACATTTTATGCCCATATGACCTGCAAATGGTATATCATGGGCTATGGATAGAAGTGCCAGATAGTAGGCTCTGGGCACTACCAACTGCTGCATTCTCTCACCCTCTAGCCCTCCCTCAGAGGTCTACTCTGTATACAGTAATTATTTGTCCCAGTATACAGACTCCCCCTTCCCTTGAGAACCAGGTGCCTTACTAGCTACCTCCCTCAGGCCTTCTAATCTAGGGTCTGAGAGCTGAGCCTGTCTCAACTCTCTCCTTGTAACCCTTCCCAACTCCCCTTCCACAGGAAGTCTGGTATCCTCTGACAGCAGTGCCTCACTGTCAGCCTGGGTACTACTACTACTACTGCTACTACTGCTACTACTACTACTACTACTACTACTACTACTACTACTACTACTACTACTACTACTACTACTACTACTACTACTACTACTACTACTATTACTACTACTAGTAGTAGTAGTAGTAGTAGTAGTAGTACTACTACTACTACTACTACTACTACTACTACTACTACTACTACTACTGCTACTACTGCTACTACTGCTACTACTACTACTACTATTACTACTACTACTACTACTAGTAGTAGTAGTAGTAGTAGTAGTAGTACTACTACTACTACTACTACTACTATTACTACTACTACTACTACTACTGCTACTACTGCTACTACTACTACTACTACTACTACTACCACTACTACTACTACTACTATTACTACTACTACTACTACTACTACTACTACTACTACTACTATTACTACTACTACTCACCTCTGCCCTTGCAGTCACAATCTCCAAGGGAACATCAGTACCCACAATTAGCTGTGGCTCACCTTTAGTCTTACTGCTACAGGCAGCTCCCTCCCTGAAGTAACCACCTCACCAGTCCTGGCTGCGAGTGTGCAGTCTGTTTGGGTCTCCCCCAGGCTACCAGACCCACATGCTTGTCTCCAAGCCTGACTACATGTAACTGCATGCTCACAAGGTACTGCATTATCAAAATTATTCCCTATCAGGACTTCTGCAGGAATATCCTCAAACACATCCAGTTGCTGGCTTCCTTTTCCCCTCTCCCAGTCAAGGTGAATCCTAGTCAAAGGTATATAGAATGGGGTTCCTCCTAAAACTCTGACTGGAGTAGACTGCCCAAGCAGGTAGTGCTCCTCTTTAACCATTGCAGGCTTCACAATGGTTAGGTCAGAGGCTGTGTCTCTCTTAGCAGTGGATTCTTTTCCATCTACTAAGATAGGATATAACCTCTTGTGGAAGTTTGGTAGCCTTATTGTCTTGAGACAACTTACTGCTGGAATTCTGTCATTCCCAGTTACTGGCTCTTCCAGCTTTTTTATTTTTTTTATTTTATCATTTGTTAACCGGGAAAGTCCGACTTGGAACAAAGCCAATTTTCAGCGGAGGCCCAGGGAGAAATACTCCAGATGCATGTCTTTTGTGCCCCACCTTGTCTCCTTGGACATCTATATGTGACATCACCCCACTAGTTGCATTTAAAACATTTAACCCTTGGCCCTGGATGTGTACCTCAACTAATGGCTTCACATACTACTGATGGACTCTGTTGGGTCAGTCTGCGCTGCCCACCATGGGTTCCCTTAGACCCATGACCAACACTGGGTGTCCCTTTCCAGTGCAGTGATGCTCTGCTTGCTAGGTATAGGTCTCCCTTCTTCCCCAACTCATCTGTAGTAATGCATTGTTTATCAGCTAACCATATTCTCATGTCCTCAGGCAAAGTACTAAGGGCTTGTTTCCTCACCAAAAGGTCTGCCAGCCTTTCAGAAGTGGTGACCTGACATCCAGTCACCCAAGTATGAAAATAAATGCTCAGTTCAGCAACATATTCACACACACTTTCACCTGCCTTGTGTCTATGCTCATGAAACTTTTTCCTATAAGCTTCAGGTATTAACTTAAAACATTCTAACAAACAATTTTTGACTGTATTATAATGTAAGCAATCAGCATCAGACAATTTAGAAATAACAGTTACAGCTTTACCATGGAGTAAGGGGGTCATGAACCGTACCCAGAGCCTTTGGCAACATTATACTGTTTACATACCCTTTCAAACATATGAATGACTCTATCAAATTTATCCCCTCTGTAAATTGTGGAAGTAATTTACTGACCTTTGTTGCTTCTGGGGTTCAGTTCCTCCCTTCCCAGTTACCTCCATGACTCTGGTGAAAAGTCAGCATCTCCTTCTCATGTTTCTTCTTACTCTTATTCTCCTCACCTTCCAGACATCTCATTTTCTCATTTTCCTCAGCCTCCAGATGTCTCAGTCTCTCTGCTGCTTCTGTTTCCAAATGCTAGGCCTCCAGCTCAAGTCTCTTTAACTCCAGACAGATTTTTAAGTCCTCTGTGGAAAGGTTGAGCTGTCCATTTTCTGAGAGTTGTACATCTCCAAGGCCAGCCTGGTTGTCCTCCTGAATGCTGGTCTGCAATGCAGCTGTGCCCAAAGCTACAGTAATTTCTGCCTTAGCCAGGTTGGCATGCACCAGTGCTTTAGCCAGGAACATCTCCTGACATGCTTGCCTGTTCTCCCTACTAACTAAGCTAACAAAAAAATAAATAAATAACACAATTGTGATATGAAACTCTGAATGTTCAGTGCATGGCTGACTGAGAATACAAACACCTTCAGTGACTGCTGTACACAGGCTACAGGAATTTAATATACACACTACTCCAAGCCAATTAATATGTGATGTGATTATCCCAACACTGCCAACCAATTAATAGGTGACACCCCTGCACTGACTCAGTAATCAAGGGGCCTCAATCCTCACCATTGGCAACAGTTGAGGGATGTACACAATGGGAGGATGACAAGTACACACAGTAAAGCACAATTTCCCTTAAGAGCATACGGAGATCGCAGTCAGTCTGGGGCTGGTTTCTCTTTATTTCTCCAGATCCCCAGTAAGACTCCCCACTGGCACAGCTATAGGGCTGAGACCTCAGCTGACTGACCAAGCCAAAATCTCCAGCACCCTCTCTGTCCAGCCAGTGCTTCGTGTCCCAGACCAGGTAGCTGACACACACACACACACACACACACACACACACACACACACACACACACACACACACACACACACACATACACACATGCACACACTTTGGGATTTGATTTATACACAAACACAAACACACACCTGGGAAAGGCTGGCACAGATTTACTAGCTATGCCCCCTTCTGCCCAGACTATAAGGTAGTTTCAGCTGCCACCAACCACTACTTATCAACTACTTTAAGGCTCTTACCAGAGAGTGTTCAATCTTACTGTGTAATGTTACTATTAATCCAAATGGTAGTCTGGCCAAGAGCAAGGCTATTTAGGATTGGCCTGTACAGTGTCACCATATATATATGTAAGTACTCTAAGAGCTTAAATATGTCTCACAGATATCAGCCACAAAGATAGGTTTAAATATATTTAATAATAAATAATAAAAGAACAAGACAATACTCAGTAAATCAACACAGTAACTTCAGAGTTCAAAAATCACAGGAAATATTTAAAACAACATTGCAGGACAGTCTGAAATAAATACAGAAAACATCGAAACTAATCTTTATTACATTTCTAACTACATCTAAAAGAGCTACTATGCCCTGAAAAACTTACTTAAAGCAAGGCAAGTGCAGAAGGTGGTGATGAGTAGATATTTACGGGTCAAAGATAGAATACAAAATGCACAGTCTCTCTCTGAGAGAGTTCTTAAATTAATATCAAATATTACTGCTGGGTTAGCTTGGATGACATCATTTTGTGTCACCTGACTTTTAGTTCCCAAGCTAAACCCCCTTTGTCAAAAACTAACAGCATTTAACATCTTTATGTGAAAAATACATATCTCTCAGATGTTTGAAGACCCTGGAACTCATAAAACAAAAAAACACTTCTGCATCTCAAACCTAGTAATTACTTCTCTTCCAAGTCAATACAAAACTTCTAGCTCTAGACATTGTGTCTGCTACTGAACAGAAACTGAGAGATAATTCTTATAGCACAATCATAAAACAATTTAATTTCAACTTATTTTCTTGAAGTTTTGCATAAAACATATACATTTACACAATTACAATAGTTTATATACATTTCTAGTCTAAGCCAGCAGGGCACGCTGTGGTTACTGTTTAATTCCGTACTTTAAACCTTTACACACAGTTCTGTATGAATCATATCAATATTCACAAATGACATAGAAATATTTACAAAATTCCAGGCAGCTGGGCTGGCAGTTTGACAATCACCACCCCTGGGTAAGAAAGGTTTAGCTAATACTGAAAAGAAGTCAGAATCCACACCCTGATGTGTTTCCATAAAGTGCTTAACTACAGGACTACTGCTGTTACTGTTTCTGATATCCCCTAAGTGCTCCAATATATGAATTATGACCCTATGTTTAGTTTGACCCACATGCCATATAGGCCATGAACATTTGCAACCTATTATGAATACAATACCCTCCCCGAATCACAATTAAAGAAATTCTTTGGAATGTATTTTCTTCTATTGATTTTCATACCAGATATATTCCTTGCCTTAGGGCACACACACTACAGTGTCCACAGGAAAACATATCAACCGGTTGTCTTAAAATACAACTGGGTTGATACACATAGTTCAATATCTCTTTCAAATTACTACTCCTCTTATAAGAAAAGGTAATGTGCCAGGGGAATAAACTTCCAGTACCTTCATCTTCACTTACAATATTCCATAATCTTTTCGCAATTCTCTTCAAGAAGTCAGAAAAAGGTAAAAAATCTAGTTGCACAAAATATTTTTCTTTTTCATTAATATCAATGTGCCTATTCTGACTTGCTTTAAATTCCCCTTTGTTATATGTTTTCATTCTTATACTCCCCAAAACACACATTTTGCTCTATCTACCTCCTCTTTAGTATAGCCCCTAACTGTCATTCTATTTTCCACTTTATTTCACTCCAACATATTTGAACTTACATCACAGGTGTTATCAAATATCCTTTTAAACTCCCCATAAGGCAAATAATCTAATAAATGTTTGGGGTGCATACTGGTAGCATGCAAAAAGTTACAGCTGTATGTTTCCTAAATGGTTTGCATTTTATAACTGTCCCTTCCACAAACAGTAACATCAAGAAAATTTATACTGTTCTTATTTAACTCATATGAAAATTTGAGACTATTAAAATTATTATTCAAGGCCTCAAAAAATTCCAGAAATTGTTTCACGTCCTCTTTACATATCAGAATCAAATCATCTATGTTGTTGTATCTTTCGGCTTTTCTCGGTTAGGGGTCTCCACAGTGGAACTCCGGTCCGCTAATGATTGGCAGTAGATTTTTACGTACCAAGTTGCCAGCTCTGACGCACAGCCTTCAACGAAGGTATGCCCATTCACGCATGTCTCCACACAGATGATGCTTTAGCTGACAACAGGACAACTTCTTACTGTGAGGCGACTGCTACCGCAACACCACCACCTTTTATAAAACACCACATTATTCACATAAAATTCCACTTGATATATAAACTGTTTCTCAAATTCATCCATATACAGGATTCCATAGGTTGGGGCAAATGATGCTCCCATTGCAGTATCATTTAGTTGCAAAAAATCTCATTTTCGAAGCAAAAATAGTTGTGGGTCAAACAAAACTCTAATAGATATAACAAATAAGAAGTACTAGGGTCCTCCCCCATCATTATGCTCACAGCTTCTAAACCCTACCTGTGTTTTACATTGGTGTACAATGAACTTACATCAATAGTCACCAATGATAATCTTGTAACCAATTTAAGTGTTTAATTTCATTTAACAATTTTTGAATATTTGCAATATGGGCTGGTACCTTACCAAAATCCAAAAACCTACCACATTTTGTAAATAAGACCCTACACTTGAAATAGTGGGTCTCCCAGGAGGATCTTGCAGGGTTTTGTGAATCTTAGGAATTGCATACAAAATTGGATTAATTAGCTTCTTAATATGAAGCCTATTAATGTCACCCTTCTCCAAAACCTCAATCTGTCACATTTCTCAAGAATTTCATATCACTCTGCATTAGAATATTCTAAAGGGTTCCTCGGAATCTTCTATATTCAACATGAACATTCAACAAAGCATAAACCATCTTCAAATACTTTTCTTTATCCATAATTACCCAGTTTCTACCCTTAACAGCAGATTTAAAAACAAAATAATTCTTTACTTTTTTTTCAAATACTGCAGGGCCAACCATTCATTTTTTTGTTAAATTCGAAATTTTCTTAGAATACAAAAACATCGAAAATTCATGTACAATTTCCTTACTTAACACTTTTTCAAATAAATTAATAGCTGGAACAACGCATGTGACAGAGATGTACAGTTGGGGTACACGCTTTCACAGTGGTTGGATCGTCCTTTTTCTTTCTCTAACTGTGACTTGGGGCCAGTCAAATCAATTATACCTGTGGTGCCTTTGGGGGAGAGATTATCGGTGTTTGACCAAAAATTATTTAAATTAAGAAAGCTTCAACTTGAGGTGGCGTACTTCAAAGAGTGTGAACATGCAAATGTGGTACCCAAGGGGCTGAAGTCCTGGCAGTACCCTACGGGGCTGGCAGAGGGGTCACAGTTCCATAAAGATTTGGTGGAATTGTTCGACAAACATGGGTTCGAATTATTGAACTTGATTCGTTCCCATTATCAAGCAGCTATAGACATTTTAATGAATGATTTGAACTTATTAAATACATCTATCATGAACGACTTGGAATTTTCTAAGTTTAAGTTTGATTACGATCTGACTTTTAAAAGTATAGACCAGTATATGACCAAGATTAACATGCTGAAAACACAAAAATTGCAGAGAGACATAAAGGCATACAAAGAAGGGGTAGCGTACCCCAGACCCCCAAAATCTCAGGGCAATTAATTGATGCCAGATACGCATATACCGGGGACCTGACATTGGACATGTGATCGGGAAGGAGGGCCTCATGTCAACACAAAACCGAAAACGACATCTCAAGCGGTGATGACTGAATCTTGGACAGAAAAGATGAATATGGAAAATCAGCCCAATTTGTTTAATAATGATGAGGATGAGGCAATTTTTCAGGGGGTGGCCTCGACCCAAGAGCCATCACCAGAGAAGAAACAATCGAAAAACAAAACTCGGATGAAGAAGACCTAGACATTACCCGGTCTGATTATGATCAGCCTAAAATCCTGTTTAACTCTAAGAAGGACTTTAAAATATATAACTTTTCTTCTTTTCAGCCTCCGATGGAGTTGGTGGACTTATTAGCTAAAGGCATGTCCTTCATGCCTAGTAAAAGAGCAGACTTGGCAGAGTCATTATTGGATTTGAAGTTGTTCATTAGGAAATGTAATTTGAGTTTGATGTTGGGGAACATAGGTACCACATTAACTCCCTTTCACATTCCCAGTACTTTCAACCCCCCCATACATCCATCACTGTCACTCTTTGAGAGAATGTGTGAAGTGGAAATTTGCTGCTCTATGGAGTTGAGGGCCACTTCTAAGTACAACATCACGAAAGAAGAGTGGGAGTTATTGAAACTCCTGAAAGACTCTTCAGTTCGGGTGATGCAGCCGGACAAAGGGGTGGGCTAGTATTGATGGAATTGGTGGATTATAATGAGAGAATTGAGACAATTTTGTCTTCGGAGAGTTATGTGCCTATTTCCTTGAATGAGTTGAATGGGCATTTAACGAGGATCCAGATGTACTTTGAAGACATGTACATGAATGGGTCTATAAACAAGAGTGTTTTTAATTATATAACTATGGTATCTCCGAGAATACCAGTGGTTTTTGGAAATCCTAAAATCCACAAGAATGTCCATGATCCACCAATGAGACAACTGGTTAGTGCGAAAGGGAGTATAACTTATGCAGCAGCCAAGGTGGTGGATACCATATTGAAAAAATACATCAAACTCGAAGAACAGATATCTAAGGATTCATGGTCTTTTTTGGCAAGGGTGAATTCTTATACCCTGAATTCATGTGATGTCTTTTTAACCATAGATGTGGTTGACTTGTACTCTTCCATACCCCATGACATTGCGTTAGAATGGGTAGAGGAAAGGTTATGGGCAAGGGGCGCCCCAAAAGAGGAGATCTTAATGGTGAGAGAGCTGTTAGACATAATTCTCACTTGCAATTTTGTGACATTCAATCAGAAATATTATCATCAGATAAAAGGGGTCCCAATGGGGTCACCATGTGGGGGGAGCGTTGCCAATTTGGTTTTGGCATCGTGGGAGAGCAATTTTGTGTTCAAGCATCCATTTTTAGCAGAGAGGGTCCATCTGTATACGAGGTTTTTGGATGATATTTTTATCGTTATGGAAGGAAATAGGGAGGTAGCGGACAGTTTGGTGAAAGAGTTCAACAATTCCACTGAGTATTTGAAATTCACCTGGGAGTATCATGAAATGAGGGTGTCTTATTTAGATGTGGAGTTAATAAAATCACCTGAAAATGGGTGCATGGTAGCCAAGATTTATCGAAAGCCGACATGGTCCAACAGCTACCTTCATTTCGATAGTAATCATCCATATCACCAAAAACGTGCCATTGTGAAAGGACAGTTAGTCCGAGCAGCTAGAATGGTGACCTTAGATGATGATTTTGTGGTAGAAATGGAAAACATCAAAGAATTGTTTTCTAATAGAGGCTACCCGACCCCCATGTTGGTAGAGCTAATAATGGAGGTACAGCAGAAGAGAAGGGTTGGATTTTACCAACCGCTATTGAATTTCCATCAGGGGTCACTGAATGTAGATAAGGGGACAGATGAGAATCCTCAGTCCGTTAATCAGTCCATGAGGTATGTAATGACATATAGTTTGGATGCCCCAGAAATCAGCTCTATTATAAAAAGATTATGGGCAGTTGCCATCAGTGAGTTTGATGGGCTGCAGCAATTGGGTCCCCTAGTTCAGTTTACATATAGGAAGGGCCCTGGCCTAAAGAACATTTTGGAAGGCCAGTCGGGAGGAACAAATATAAGGGCTGGTATATATACATGCAATTCATGTAGATATTGCAGATTTGTCAAAACGGGGCGACAGTTTTCTATCCGGAACAACATCTACACAGTAAAAGGAAGATATAACTGTAAAAGTTCTCATGTTGTATATGTGGCGGAATGTCTTTCCTGTCCCTGTTTCTATGTGGGGAAAATGGACAGGAAACTGTGCCAATGCATATATGAACATGATTATGCTATAAAAAAGAACAAGGAAAAAATGCCCTAGCTAAACACATTCAAGAGCATCCTGAGCATGGATTTGGCTTTATGGCTATTGATCATATAAATACCAGACATGGAAAAGGGAAGGATTCATTATTATTAGAAAGGAAGGAATTGCTTTGACAATTGAGACTCAGAGCATTTGCTTCTCCAGGTCTCAATGGCATGTTGTCCATTTCATGCATTTTAAAGTTAAAGAGCCTGGAGAGGTAGTTAAATTCAATATGGGGTATTTTAATGAGTTTATATTCATGCATGTTTACATGAAAAAAATTTTTAAAAAAAATTTTATAAAATTTTATAAAAATTTTACATAAATGTTATATAATTTTTATAAAAATTTTTTTAGATGTTGAACCCCATCATACTTGGTAAATAGGAGAGTCACATATAGAAACGGAGCAGTGAATTTTATGCAGATTGGGAATTTGTATTTGCTGCATCAGGTTTTTAGTTAGAATATGTACATTCATAATTATAATGTTCATATTTGACTTCATTATAATATTTTTATATATATATTCTTTTATTATTGTATTTTTAATTCCATTCATCTAATTTTGAAGTGGAATTATATTATTGTATGAATACTTGAGTGTGATGATCATAGTGATGGAAAGAGGGTGTGTTATCCCTTTAAGTCAATTTGAGGAAGTGATGTCATTACTCAGAGTTTTTAAAGCCAAGAGTACTGTTGAAACTTTTTTTGGATACATTGTTTCTGAAGAAGTTAGTCTGTGGACTGACGAAAAGCTATATTTTAAAGGCTTAAATAAAGCAGTTTTGCCAGAGTTTTTCCAGTTTTCCAGTTTTCAGCTTTCAGTTTTTCGCTTATTGGATTTATCTGCTTGTATAGCTGCTTACTTTGGGTGTACTCCAGCTGAGTTTGCTGTTGGATTTCCTTTGGGAGTTTACAGGCCGTTGGTTTCCTTTGTGTAGTTCCTTAATAGCTGGAACATTAGATGGGGAAGCAATTTACTCATACTAGCAAAAAAAGGTAATTCAAGCTTACCATATCCTGTATTAAACCCCTCCCCTTCATACATAGTTCAACTGCAATCGCACTCACATTCATAATAACCACAGTCAGAATCCATTTCATAAACAGATAAATTTAACAAAGAATCATCTTCATATTCAGGGACAATATGAAAAAAATGTTTGAGTCTTTTTTCCTTTCAAAAAACAATTTTAACAGCAACTTCTTACAAAATCTTTTAACTTCTATCAGCAAGTCTGCTAACAATGGATTATGGATAGGAACAAATTTACTACCCTTAAGTAACACTGATTTCATTTCAGGCCTAAGTTCTAAGTGAGACAAATTCTAATACATAAATTATCCAAATATTCACTAGATGTAATGTCCCCATTTAAAAAAAATCACATCAAGAATTTCCATGCTGTTACTTTTACTTGTAAAGGTTCCTTCCCTTTCTCCCTCTACCTCAGTTATTGGGTTGAAAGGGACAAGCATTCATGGGTTCCGATGCCTCAGTTTCCATTCCTTCACCTTCAGAAGGAATATTCTCAAAAGAAACAGCTTAACACTCCTGCAGAGACTGATGAGTCACACTTGGACTGGCTACCAGCCTTCACCTTTGACCTTCCACACTGCGGCTTATGTTGTCATGAGAAAACAAGCCCTTCTTCAAAATCTTTAAGGTCCCTCAATAACTTTTTTCTTCTGCTGCACAATCTCCACTTCAGCTTTCTCATTTTTTGTACTAATGCTCAACATCTTCGCCTGATAATACGATTCTGACTGTTCTGTCAACAGTTAGTTTTGGAGCTGGATAATCTCTGCTTTCAGTTTTTCATGCGACCTTAAATTTCTTTTTATCAGCACACAAAGCCAACCCATTGTAAACTGCAGAGATACATGCTTCCACTTCTCAAGCACGTCTGTTTCATCATCAGAAAAACCCATAGCTGGAAGGCGATCCACTCATAAGCCCCTCAGAGTTATATTAAGGCTTTCTTCAAAGCAGCAAAAACAGCAAACTGAAAAGTACACAAAAGATGCACTAGTTGCTGGATAACTGACACTTTATTCCAAGGTACACAATCCTCCAGTAAGCTCTCTCATCTCCCAAAACAATCACAACAAGAGACTTCTTCAGACTGAGGTATCCATACTCTTAGATACTATGACATTCACAAGCCAGTTACTCTTTCATGTGATGCTTTGAAATTTGGTCTTGGTGCAGTCATTTATACAAGAGGTTCAACCTATTGTTTATGCATCCACAACCCTTACACAAGCTGAAATGCAGTGTGCACAGATAGAGAAAAAGCTTTTGCAATTGTGTTCACATGTTCCAAGTTCCATAATTATGTTTATGGTAGATCTATCCAAATCAAAACAGATCATAAACGTCTAGTCACTATTCTGAGAAAGCCTATGCATACAGCTCCAGCTACATAGCAACGCATGATGTTGAGATTGCCAAAGTATCATTTCAATCTTGTCTACAAGAAAGGCAAACTTATTTATCTTGTTGACACATTATCCAGATCACCTAGAAACACCACAGAACAGCATGAGAATGAAAGATTTGATTTTGAAGTCATGGAAGTGAGAAATTTTTCTTCCACACATCTTGATGAGATCAGAGATCAAACAGCTGCAGATCTAGTTTTACAGAAGCTCAACCACTTCCTCAAAGAAGGATGGCCATCAAAACAATCTTTTGCCTCTAGAGGTGCAACCTTATTTTCCATACAGAGATTAGATTTTGTTAGACAATGGTATCATCATGAAGGGTTTGTATTACAAGACTGAAAGAGCAGAACCGCGAACACCTAAAGAGCGAAAAAAAGGAACCTCGAAGTGCTGTTTGTCAGATCGCGGTACAGTGAAGATTGAAATATTTGCCCTTTCCTCACTGTAGTGCGATCTCAGAGTTGGAATATATATTTAGCGGGGGGTGTGCGGGGCACAGCCCTCCACTATAGCAAGTTTGAGGTTCCATTTCTTTCGCTCTTTAGGCATTCGCGGTTTTGATTTTTCAGTCTTTTAATATAGACCCCATCATGAAAGGTCCTAAAGTTATTGTTCCGATGTCTTTGCAACAAGAGTATATTACTATCTTACATCAAGGTCACTCAGGAGCAGACTCTACCAAAAGAAGAGAAAGAGGACTAGTATTTTGGCCTTCTATGTCACAAAATATTGAGAGAGTACTTTCATCTTGTTCTGTGTGTAATAGTACAAAGCCATATCAACAGAAAGAACCACTTCAGCTGAGCCAGACTCCTGAACTACCTTGATTGACAGTAGTCACTGACATTTTTGAGCAGAATGGACAACATTATTTGGTGTTAGTAGATTCTTATTCCAATTGGTTCAAGATTGACCTGTGTCCCAATCTAGCATCCAGTACTGACATTACTAAGATGAAGCATCCAATACTGACATTACTAAGATGAAGCATCCAGTACTGACATTACTAAGATGAAGCATCCAGTACTGACATTACTAAGATGAAGCATCCAATACTGACATTACTAAGATGAAGCATCCAGTACTGACATTACTAAGATGAAGCATCCAGTACTGACATTACTAAGATGAAGCATCATTTTGCGGTTCATGGTGGTCCACACAACGTTATCTCTAACAATGGCACCCAGTTTACAAGCCAAGAGTTCAAAGGATTTGCCAAAGAGTGGAACTTTTCTCATGTCATGAGTAGCCCTGAGTATCCACAGTCAAATGGTTTGGCAGAACATGCAGTTCATAGCGCAAAGCAGTTACTAGAGAAGTTGAAATAAGATAACAGTGATGTTTCATGAATCTCTTGAATCTCAGAAACATTCCTTGTGATAAACCTCTTGGTTTACTTGGTCAAAGACTTCTGCCGAGACAAACCAGTACCATATTACCCATCAGTAGTCAATTGTTGGTTCCATGTGTCTAGAACAACTGGTCAGTGAAAGCCAATCTGTTGAAGAAGCATCTAGCCCAGAAGCCCTATTAAGACGAGACCAGCAAACCACTCAATCCATTACAAAAGGGAGAAGTAGTAAGGATGCAAACATCCAAAGGTTATGATCAGATTGCAGTTGTGAAGAACATCTGCCCAGAGCTGAGATCGTACATTGCAGAATCACAAGGAGTTGACTTTAGGTGGAGTCAGAAGCATTTGATACTGGTGTCTGAGCCTATACCACAGCATATAGCCTGTGAGAAAGACTGTTTATCGCAGAGTGAGTTGTCCAGTGTTCCAGTTCCTGAGGAAGTTCTAGAGCATATTCCTGTTCCTGTGAAGAATCATGAAGTTCCTGATACATGTTGTTCACCGAAGACTGTCTCTATTCCTAAACCTAGCCCTGATTGTTATGTTACAAGATATGGTCACATCTCCAGACCATGTTATAGATACATGGCAAGTTGGACATGAACATTGTGTTTGTTTCTAAATGTCTATATTGATGCATGTCTAACTGCAATGTCATTATGATTAAGGGCAATCTGTTTTTAAGAGGGGGGTGTAGATCAATGAGTGTATGTCTCTTTAAGAAGCTATCCAAGGGCTTGCACAAATGTATAAATACTGAGCATATGCAAGTTTGACTGCCATTTTTGTAGTAAGCTATTGAGATGTAAGCATGTATGTATGTAAAGTCTGTCTGTCAGTTAGTTTATATTTAATGATGCTGCTCGCCATTGTGATGTGTTTCTGTGTAACAAAGCATCTTAAATAAACTACCCCACCTGCTTTGTCTTCAATGTACAAGGGGACGAGTGACAGTAGAGTTATATAAGGCAAACTTACATTACAGTAGATGTTCAAATGATCACTGCTGCAGTAACCTTAGCTACATGGGTTATATCCTGCCAAGAACTTTATAGCTGGCCACCTTCCAAAGCTTCGGGGCACCTTCAACATGCCCAAAATGTCAAACAGCTTGAACTGAGCTCACTAAAAGACAAGTTTGGCCACAAAGCCCTTCAGTGCTTTTCTGTCAGCAGACAGAAGAAGGCTGAGCCCTGAAAGGCCAAGGCTAGGAATAACAAAAAATAAATGCCCACACCCTGACATAAAAAACACAATAAAAAGCAGGAGGGATGGAGGGAGGGAGCAGCTACTGCTGCAGTGATCATTTGAACATCTACTGTTATGCTACATTCAACCTACACAACTGAAACACTCTTTATATTCATCGCTGCTGCAGTAGCCTTAGCTATATGAGTCAACTACCATAGCTAACTGTATTTGGGAGACAGAAGGAGAATGGTCCAGGAGGTCCTAGAAATGGTCCTAGCAAAGCATGATCTGCACTTACATAAGGAATCCAGCTTATAGTGCTTTGTAAAGGCATGTTCAGAGGATCAGTAGCAGCTTCTAAGGTCCTTATAGAGTGGGCCTTGATCCTGCATGGAATGGATTTTTCATGGTGAGTATAACAAAAAGGTAATATCCCTAGATAACCATTTGGAAATAGTCTGTTTTAACATAGGTTGTCCCTTTTTCGTGCCTTCACAAGAAATGAGCATTTGATCCGATGATATGAAAGATTTAATTCCATAAAGATAATACCTGAGTTGTCTGTGGACATCCAAGGTATGAAGTATCCTTTCTCCCTCATTTTTAGGTTCAGAAAAAAATGGGAAGATGGACAGCTTGACTTAAAGTAAACTCAGATATCACCTTAGTCGTAAAAGGATTAGTTGTCAAATAAACCCTGTCCTTGTGGAAAACAAAGCAGGGTTGACTCACCATAAGAGCTTGCAACTAGGATACCCTTCTTGCAGAGGTCAGAGCAATCAATTCAATTGTTTTCCATGTTAAGAACTTCACGCCATCCAGATTAGCTTCTCCAACACCAAGACTAAGGTCCCAAGGAGAGGCCACAGATCTACTTGGTGACTTCTTATGCAAAACCCCTTTCGAGAGCTTTTTGACATGCAACTGCCTTGAAAGAGGAGGATCCATGGGCAGACATGCTAAAATGCCTGATAAATGAACCTCAATAGAGAAATAAGAAAGGTCATAGGATAGCAACTCACACAAACATTGTAAAACCAGAGAACAACCAGCCCTGCATGGGTGCTGATTATGTTGTTGGCACCAACTAGAAAACCTTTTCCATTTGCTAATATATGATTTTCTATTAACAAACTTTCTTGCCTCCATTAGTTGCACGTCCTCAGAAACAGGTGCTTAAAAGGAATTAAGACCCTATTATCCAGGCAGTCATTTAAAGATGATTGATGTCGGGAGGTATCAAACATGCCTGCTCTTGTGTGAGTAGATCTATTCTGTGAGGAAGCTTGTGGTAATTGCCCCTGGCCATTTTCAAAAGAAAGGAGAACCATGGTTGTCTGGGTCAGAAAGAAGTCACCATAATGATCTTAGGAGATTCCTTCTGAATCTTCAGAAGTACCCTGGATATTAGTGGAAAGTTTGGAAAGTCACACAGGAACATTCCTGTCCAAAGAAAAAAAATAAAAAGAAAAGCCATCCGTCTTCCAGGCCTTCTTGCATTGAGTTCTGCAACACAATTTTGCCATTCGATTGCTCAGAAAGGAGACAAACAGGTCTGCTTGAGGAACTCCCCACAGATGGATGAAATCTTGGAAGACCCCCGATCTAGTTTTCATTCTTGAGGGTCTGCCATGGTCTTGCTCAGTTTGTCTACCACACAATTTTGCTCTGACAGTATGTAGGATGCCTGTAGAGTGAGATTGTGCTTTGAAGCATCTCATGCTATTGTGGCTAGTCTGCAAATGGAGTATGGCCTGGTTTCCCCCTTGCTTGTTGGTGTACCACATCACTGTGTTATTGTCTGTAACCACTTGAAGAGGTTACAGGGACTAAAGATGGTTTAGAAAATTGTGTGCCTTGATCAATGTAAACATCTCCTTGATATTTATGTACTTGCATCTATGCTTAGTGTTTCACACCCCCCTGCATTTTTATCACTCCTGAAACTGCTCCCCCAGCAAAGTATGAAGCATCTGTGGTGACTGACTGCTTTGGAGCAGAGTGGGGGAAGGGCCGACATTGTTTTAAGGTCATCTGTTGTCTCCACCAAGTGATTTCTCTTCTGATAAACCCCAGTGCTGGGATGTGAAAAGATAAAGGGTGTTGATGCTGGGACCAAAGACATTTCAGATATCACCGTATCTTTCTCGTGAGTAGTCTTGCCAGAGGTATCATGAGAGTTATAGATGCCATGAGACCCAAAATCCTGAGATATTCCCTCACAATGACTGAAGTCTGAGTGGAAAACCTTAGAAATAGATCTAAATAAAGATCTTTTTTTTTCCTGTGGAAGAAAAGCTCTTTGAACTGAGGTGTCTAGTTGGCATCCCAGGAACACAATCCTATATGAGGGAGTCAAGAAAGACTTTTGAATGTTGTTTTGTAATCCCAGCTTGAGCAAGAGCTCTCTAACCCAAGAGAGAGATTCCTGACATTGTGAAAAAGAAACTGCAAACATAAGCAAGTCATCTAAATACCGAAAAATGTGGATATCCTGTAGCCTGTAATAAGCTATAACTGGAGCTGGACACTTTGTGAACACTCTTGGTGCAGTGGGTAGTTCAAAGGGTAAGGCAGAGAGCTGATAATGTGATCCAGACACACAAAAGCTTAAGAAATGCCTGAAGCCCAGATGGATAGGAATGGGATGATAAGAATCTTTTAAGTCTAGTGTTACCAGGAAACTTGAAAGAGGAAGTGGAGGCAACAGGTTGTGAAGTGACATCATTATCAATTTAGGCACTAACATGAACAGGTTTAGGAAAGAAAGATCCAGAACTGGTCTCCAAGCGTTTTTTTTCTTTGGGACTAGGGACATTTTTGAATAAAACCCCTTCTCCACTTGAGAAGGAGGAACTGGTTCTATCACTTCTTGAGGCAGCATGTGATGAAGAACAGATGGAAACAAAACAGTCTGGCCTACAGGATGAGGAATGAATTCATGGAAAGAAGAATTTCCTCTTGCTGTCATCTGTAACCCTAATGAATGATTTTCAGACTGCACTCCTTTTGTCTGAAACAATCTGTTGCCAAAACAAAAAAATAAGGATTCAGACTTTCTGGCAGAGAAAGGGCCAGGCTGGGAGGGGGTCAGAAGGTCTCTTGAACAGTTTTTCAGATTTGCTGGACTGTTCTTGGTTTAGGAGGTTAGAAACTTCATTTTGGAAACTCCTTGTCACGTCTTCTTAAATGCCTGTTTGCCTGAATTCTGTTGACCCTGTTTATTCTGATTTTTGTGAAATTGGTTGAGGAGAAAAAAAATCCCTTGAACAATTTGGAAAAGGAGGGATGAAAAATCTTATAGATTTTCTGGATCAGCTTGTTCCTTACTTCACATTTTTATCACTTTTGCAGCAGAGGGACCAAATGCTTAATCTCTATCCAAGAGAGAATTTAAAATCTCATGTTTAACATAATTTGGAATGTTCTGAGAATGCAGCCAAGCAAACCTCTGTAAAAACATAGCAGTGTCCATGGCCCTGGAAGAAGTATCAGCAGTCAGACGTACACTGCCAATAATAAGAAGTGACCTGTCCAATAGAAGAAACTAAGTTATTTAAAGCAAATTTTTCTTCACAAGAAAAAAACGTAGATAAAACATTCCTCATACTTCTGACAATATGTCATAATAACCTTTAACATATGAGCCTGACAATTTAAAATTTTGAAATTCAAAGTTGCGGAAATATACACCTTTTCCCCATAACTATCAATAATTTTCCCGTTGTCACTAGAAAGAGTAGGACTGGAATTAACTAAGTGCTTAGCAGCAGAGGAATCAGGTATAGCAGCTGCTGGGTCAGATTTGGGAATAGTGTATAAAAAAACTTAAAAGACTGTGGAGCTTTATACATTCTATCTGCCTACAGACACTTGGCTGACTATAAGGAAATTTTCAGGCAGTAAGCCACACATCCTGTAAAACAAACAGAAAAGGAGGAATGGGTATATGTTCTGGAACATCCTTCTGGAACAACTCATAGAATTTTGTGAGGGACTGAGACACTTCAATGTTCTCCCACTGAAAACAATGGGACATTCTAGCAATAGTCCCAGAGGAAAAGAAACCCCCACAGACAGAATCAAAAAGAGAGCTCTCCTCTGAGTCTGAATCAGAAAACTGAGGACAAAACCCTGAATCCGTCCCTGCATCTTCCTGTTCACATTCAGAATCTTGAATCTCTTCAGTAAAAGGAGGCATCCCTTTTATTTATCTGAAACTACTATACAAGAAGGATTAATAGCCTGAATCGAATCCTAAGCCAGTCTCAATAAACTACTCCTAGTCCTATCTAAAGAAAATAGTAGATACATGCTTGTTTTCTGTTTCTTTTTGACAATAAAAATGGGGCCAGCTGTGTTACTAATGGCAACTGCTGCTTCTCAAGGGATAGGCACATCATTCTGACACAACAGAGAAATCTTCTCTGTTCCCTCTCCCATGATGAACAAGAGTCATTCTCCCTTGCCCATTGAGGGGACACCAACAGTTACAGAGGACCTGTCTAATCCCTCCAGTCTACAGTGACTGTAGGTGCTACACCAGAGGGATCATGGGTAAAAGATGAGTGGCTGACGTACAACAAATGGTCACAGCAGAGTCACCCACCTGCAGCTGAGGCAAACTGCTAGCCTGCTATGTGGTGGTAAAAGCTGTTTGCTTAACTGTTTCTTTTTGTGTCTGGACAGACTGTAGGAGTGACAATCTATTCAATGGTCAAGCTGACATGGTGCCTCTACCCTGGGGAAAACAAGCAAGAATGCCAGAAAAACTACCAGTCCACACAAAAGTTACCTTTTTGACAAAAAAGGCACCGTAAAAAGCACTTTCAAACACTACGGTAGTACTACTGCCTTAAATTAAAACAATTTCTCCACAGAAAATAGTTTATCAGCTAGATAACACTACTTTTAAACTGACAGAAACAATGACTGTTCTGTTTAAAAGTATGTTCATCAGTAAAAATAAGAAAATATTTTTTTTTTCCCAAAGGGAAGTTATCTGTTCAATTAAGGAAAGCACAAGTGACTGTCAATCCTCAAAAGCTTTAGAGGAGAGTACTCTTCAGCAGCAGTAAAGCTCTGAAGGGCTTCTTGCCCAAACTTGTCTTATAGTCACTTTAGCTCAAACTGCTTGATAGTTTGGGTGCTTGGAAGATGCCTTGAAGCCTTGTCAGGATATAACCAAAATAGCTAAAGCTACTGCAGCAGTCAGTGATCAAGTTGAAGAACATATGAAGATGAGGGAAGCAGAAATGAGATTTATTTTGTTTTACTTTTAAGTTACAGCAAACTGCTTGCTACAATGTAGCTAGCAGTTGCTACAGTTAAAATTAGACACAGACCACTACAGCTCCCAGGTTCAACAGCAAATGCAATATCAGCTTTTGCCCCTGGGGCAGTTGACCCTCTCACCCTGCTCTAGCTACACTACTGCAGATTATATAGGGGAAAAATAAGATAGAAAGCTCTGTAATCACAAAAAAGGAGTAGCAAATTAAATATAAAAGATGTAGAATATATGGATAGGGAGGCAGAAGCGGGGAAAGAAAAAAACAAGAAAAATTAAAATGGGAGATACAGAGAAAAAGGCTGGAAAGAAAAAGCTTCAATTTGGGCAAAGTATATTCTAGAAATGAAAGGATGGTTTTGAAAGCTCAAGATGACATTTAGAGATTATGACAGACATATATCCTTACATTGTGAAGGGCTTTATGGTGATTTATTATAAATTATTTGTGGCAGATGAGATCTCCTGCAGAGAAGAAAATGACTGCATACTGCATTATTTTCTAGTAAAGTGTTGCTGATTTAAAGAAAAAGAGTGTTTTAAGATGATTGGATAACATATTGGGGACTAGAAGAAAGGAGGAGATAACTGGAAGTGATAACGAAACTCTAAAATGTGTATAGACAGTGGAAAGATGAGAGAGACTCTTCTATGTAAAAAAGGAATTTGATCAAGGGATGTGATGAAGGAAATACAGACATTATCAGCTACAAAATGACATGACTTAAATGGCAGAATCTTAAGCGCAGAATTGATATTGTTAAGTGAGCTGTGTACAAGTGTTGACAGCATAAATGTGTTAAACTTAATGTTAAGACAGTACAGTATGTACCATGTAGAGGGCAAGCAGTGGGTAGAATAGGGAAAAGACAAACAGAGAGGAAGTTTAAGTCTGAGACGGAGAAGAAGGTAAGCCAAAGCAGCCTGGAGAGGACAAGTGGAAATATGAGGTGATAAAAATAAAGACTGGGAAAATGGAAATGAAGGAAGGAGGAGGGGCTAGAGACTAAATAAACACAAATTGCGGGGGAAGGATAGTCAGCAACATAAAAGGGGAAGTAATAAAGCAGGTAATAGATGAGAATGGAAGGGATGAGGAAGAACTGAGACTATGATGATGGGATAAAGCAACAGGCGGGAAGCTAAATAATGAAAAAGAAATGGGATATGGAAATTTTAGAACTTCATATTAGCAGAACCAGAAAAGGATATGAATGACTGAAGGAGAGAGAGAAATAAAAAAGGGAAGCCCAGCTAAGTGCTTAACATGATAAGATGTCAAACCCCTAAGAAGGAAGATGAAGGATTTTGTCATGGGGACCATGGAAATTGCCACACTGTGTCTTCTGTTGCTGGCAGGGTGTCCTGCTGATTTAATCTTCTAGCAGAAGTGAAGGGGAACAATGATGACACTCATTACACATCTGCATCTCATATCTCATGGAGTGTTGCTGCTGGGCACATATAGTGAAGTAGGACGTAAACGGCAAAAAACCCAAACCACTCCTGGTGGCTACCTTAATGATGTCCTCTCCTAGATGACCCCCACCCCAATGACATGGAATGAATGGACTGATTGGTTAATAGGGTACTGTTGATCAGCAGACAGTGTGAGCAAAAGCATGACAAAGAAAAAATGATCACATGTCAGTCCAGGTGACCACAGTTCAATTAGTGGATCGACTGCCAGATGGTGTTGGCAGGGAACCTCTGCCCTTGGAGGAGAGTTGGCTGCAGCTCATCAGTTGGGTGGTACCTAGAGGTACTGGGTTTGCACCTGTGAAGCACATGCTGCCCTGGTGCACATCCACAGTGATGGGAGGGATTATGCAAGTAGTGACATGCCCTTGTAGCAGTCATCACACAACAGAGACTAAGGAGCCACCAAAAGTGAGGGGGCATGTCATCAGGGCATTAGGGGATGTGCAGGTCATTCCACAGGGCCATCAAGCTGGCCCACTGCTTACTGCCAGATTCTCATGGCTATGGAATGGATGGACCAATATGGTTATCCAGACTGGAACGGATAGGCTGTAGCCCAGGAATGCCCATGTACCACCACACAGACAGAACAGACCAAACAGGTGCAGGCAGAGCCACTGTTAGGTGATGGCCTGCTGAGAGTAAATTAAATAAGAATTAATGGAAGGCACACAGGTGAGCAGTAAACCTCATACTTATTAAGGTGGCAGCTCTGTGAGTAAAATTTCCACAAAAAGAAGGGTTGCAAGTGGTTGCACATAATGAATACTGAAGGACAGGAAGAGGTCATTCAGAGACAAGTAGCAAGATTCTGCTACCTGAGAAACGGCACGATATTCATTACATGGAAATGACCAGATGAGTGCCAATGTGATAATGAGAGCACCTCGAATGTAAACGATGAACTCAAGCATGACGGGGTAATTCAAAACATATAAAACTAGCTGGATAAGCCACAGTGATTATCTGTTCTGAAGCCTCCAGTGTACAGGAGCTACAGTCTGGTTATGATGTGTATCGTGTTCTTTCTGAAGTGGTACAATCTCCCATTACCAAGGATACAGAAATACTCCCACCAGGTTATAATAAAGACAGACTAGATAAAACCAACACAAAATCAGGTGGAGTTGCTATTTTCTACAGAAATATTTTAGATCTCTTCACTTACTGGGATACTATATAGACCTTCAACAATGCTGAACTTCTCATCTCACTCCTCAGATTAAATACTCTCAAATCTTTAGCTATTATAGGTCTACACAAACCAACTGGTATCAACATTCTCATCCTGGAAGAGATCCTCTTCTGAATCTTGGTCAGCATAAGACTGGAAACCATCCCCAGAAAAAACCCAAAATTTGAATTCAGCTATATGGCTTTCCTCAACTGAGCAAGACTCCAAACAGAATTAACAATTCCACATGCAAATAATCCATCCTAGACTGGATTCTAACATCCACCCCAAACAGGGGGGCCTGTTCCACTTTAAACTCTTTCCTTTAATGAAGCACTAAGTACATGAAATACAATATTTCTAAATATCCTGACAGAGCAAGAACAATTAAGAACCAAAAGAGTTAACACACCAAACTCATGGTTAACTAAAAAAAAACAAAGCAAGTCATGCAAATAAAGCCTGGAAGCCATGGCTACAAACCAAATTGCAAACATCCCTGCAGCACTATTGGCAGTTAAGGAACCATAGCAAACAATGCATAAAACAGCACAAAAAATTATTACAGCAACACCCAAAATTCATCATTAAACAGTCCAAAAAACTTCTGGAAATCCATAAATACATTGCTCAAGCCTGGAAAATCATACCAACCCAGCCCATGTCCAACCAATAACTCCCAAAGCATTGCTTCTCAGTTTAACTCACATTTTATAAATGCCGTAACCTCCCTCCTACAAAACAAAAGTACTACAAATTCAGTCATCCCACTCCAATAAACAAAGCCATAACAGATATTTACACTGACTCCAGTACTGACATCCGCAATTAAAAATCACCTAGATGCCCTTAAGGTAATAACCACAAACCTCTGGCCAACTTCCATCTGAATACCTCTGTCTTGCTCCTGTCCTGATTCTAAGAAACTGCTCTAAGAAAAATGTGTCCCCACCTTGTGGAAACAATCCTATATAATATAACTCCATAAAGATGGTTCAACAATCGAGCTACAGACCAGCTGCCATGCTCACACCCTTATCCAAAATCTTGGAAAGATATTTTTACTCTTAACTTACATTTATTGCTTCTCATAACCTCCTCTTTCCCTGGTTTCAGACCCAATCACAATACCACCACTGTCCCTCTAAGGTTCAGCGATACAAGGAATCACAACAGAAATTCAGGTCTTCCAATCCCAACCCTATTTCTGGATCTATGCATGGCATTTAACAATCACATTCTCCTAACTAAACACTCTCCCTACAGGCCATCACCCTCCTCATTTAACTGCTTTCTTATTTACCTCACTAACAGGTCCCAAGCAGGCACATGACAAGTTGATTTCTCCTCTTTCATTCCTATATCCGTTGGAGTCCCACAAGGCTCCATCCTAGGACCACTGCTCTTTAACTTATTTATCCAGAAATCCCTTGGAGTTGGATTGCTTCTGTAACCATCTGGATATATTAAGCTGATATAAGTATTTTTTTGCACTTGTTGTAGCTGTTTTAGTGATATTTAGTAATTCTGGGCTAAGTTCTGCAAAGTTTGTGTGTAACTAAACATTTCTCTGGCTTAGTGAACTGAATATTTACTTCTGTTGTAATCTCTGGCTGACTCTGTTTTATTGTTCTCTCCCACCCACCCTAGTGTCGTGGTGTTCTTATAACTTGATGGGTTTTGCCTGCCCGCCTCTTACTACAAATATGATATTGGACACTTCTCCCAGTCCAATCGCATCACCTTATTCTCCTGATGACAGTGAGATCAGTTGGGAAGACCCACACCCTGAACTTCTTAATCTTGAATTATCTTCTGTTTCCTTTCTTTCTACTTGTCAAAAATAAATAAATAAATAAATAAATACAAATGTTACATTCTATTCAGCTGCTTTTACTGTATTTATACAGTGTCTTTTCCTACTTTATTTTGCTTTTGCTACTTGTTCTTATAAGTATTCAAGTTGCATTTCAATCTGCCCCTGCAACCTCCAATGATACTCATCTCCCTCCTTTTACCCTCAAGCTTATTCCTTCTCATACCATAAAAAAACTTCTATTAAAATTAAAACCTTGTTCTAATGCCCCTGACAATATTCCATCTATGTTCCTCAAGCTCATTGCTGATGGCATAGCCCTACCCATCACAGCCTAACAAATCACTCCATCCAAGAGTCCTGACAATATTCCATCTAAATTCCTCAAGCTCACTGCTGATGGCGTAGCCCTACCCATCTGCATCCTAATAAATCGCTCCATCCAAGAGTCCTGATGATTTTCCATCTACGATCCTCAAGCTCACTACTGATGGCACAGCCCTACCCATCTGCATCCTAATAAACCATTCCAACCAAGAGTGCTATGCACCCCACCTCTGGAAAAAAGCCTTCATCATTCCCCTCCACAAAGGGGGCAGCAATTTTACAACCTCCAATTTTCGACCAATAGCCATCCTGTCCCCTATCTCTAAAATTCTAGAAAAATGTATCCACCTATAACTCTTATTGTACCTGCTGGACAATCATCTACTAAGCCCTACCCAGCATGGTTTCAGATGCGGACACAGTACCACGACTGCTCTGCTGTCCTTTCTCGAAATCATCAACTCTGCTCGCGATTCTGGCAATATAGTATCTACCCTCCTTCTGGACTTATCTAAGGCCTTCGATACTGCATCCCACAATCCCCTCCTGTCCAAGCCCTCTCTTCATAACCTTTCCTCCTCTTCCATTAACTGGCTCACCAGCTACCTCTCTGACAGGGAACAAGCCGTAAAGTGGAACAACTTTATCTCTTCCTTCCTCCAAACTCCAACAGGTATTCCACAAGGTTCTGTATTGGGCCCATTACTCTTCAACATTTTTATTCATGACTTCCATCAAAATATTCCTAATGTTAGACTCATCCAATACAAGGATGACTCCATCATTATCTGCTCCACCAAATCTCTCTTCAAACTGTGAAGAATGAACAAAAGGATGGCAAGAATGATATATAAATCCCACAAAATGTATTGTTAGCGCTTTCATGCAACCAGTAACATGTACTTCTTCAGACAAATCAATCTCAACACACTCTTCTTTAAAACATCAAGCTTAATGTTGCAATTAGGTCTAATTAGCTTTTAAAGTTGTATACTTTTGATGTGGAAACCCATAATAACATATATAACACGAAACCAGCAAAAATAACAGTACAATGTCATTTATTCTAAGAACAAATAAAGACATAAAAATATGCAAATACAAATATATACATATAAAATCCATATAGATATATATGTGGTAATACAAATGGCCATTTAAATAAGTAAATATGCACACGAGTATGAAAAAGAAACCATTCTAAATAACTGTATAATGCCCTACCTATAACAATACTTGTGACATTATATCAATAAAACATATATATATATATATATATATATATATATAAAAAATATTACATAATCTTTCTAAAGCCTTTAATTTAAGTAGGCACTTTATAGGACAAAAGTCATTAAGTTCTGGGAATGTGTGAGCGTTAGTACGTAATTGCCATAATAACTCATGTTCTTCCAGTTTCAGTTCCCAAGGGCCACCTCTAATGTTCCTATTGACTTGTTCAATAATAGTGAACTCAGAACTGTGCGTGGGATATTCATTCACATGTCTAGCTAAAGCATTATTACAATTTTTCCTGTTAACATTATATTGATGTTCATAAACCCTCTGTTTAAATGCATGCTCAGTTTTACCTATATAGAAACATGTACATTGCAGACATAATTGTTGCTTCCACTAACTATAAGTGCCTGTTTTTGCTCTTATATTGCACCTTTAATTTGTATTTGCATTCTACTGTCTGTTTGAATTGTTGGAACTGTTTCTGGGCACATTTTTCTGCATACTGTACTAGTAAGGCTGTAGCATAGTCCGGTTCCAGGTTTGCTGTTTCTGGGTCTATTTTGTAACTTCTGAGCATCAAATATAAGCCCTCTTTGCTGGAGAAGGCCCTTCTGCACCCTTGTGGGAGGAGAGTGTTGTCTGGGTCCCATCTAATCAAGGGTGATTGGACTAGAGTTCAGAGAGTGTGTCCTTATTGGTTAGTTTGAGTTAAAAAGGTTATTTCTTGTTTTATTTAAGCCCCGTGTCTGCACATGCTTGTGTGTAGCGCACCATCATGCACTGCCTTGTAGCGATGGTTACCATTGGTGGTTATAGTCACAAAAGTTTTGCTTGTTAAATTTTCCCTTGTGGTCCTCCAGAGGTTTTTCATGGCTCTGCTCTACTGTCAGGTAGAACACTAAGCCTAGCCTCAGAGATACCAACACACCTCTCACCCACTAGCCACTTCTAAGTATGACCTCTTTTCCTGATCATATAAATTTACCTAACACCATGGACATACAATTTCCCGCAGTTTCTCCAGCCAGCTTGTTCAACATGGGCATCCTGAGACAGTGTAGTAATGCCTCATGTTCACCAACAACCCTCTACTTTTAGTCCACACAGACTCGACATGTGAGAGATGCAACTATATTAAGAACCTTGAATCTATGCTCTCTCACACACCAGTCAGTACATATGACAATGAACAGGATTTCAGCATGCACACCTCACAAACACATATCATACATACCTATGTGGAGGTCCTCACCAGAAACATACCTAAACACCAGAGACCTCCCAAACACAAACACAAGCACGCTACACATAATACCTCCTCTGCAGAACACAATGCACATAATAGCTCATGTACCAGTGTCTCACCAGTGAAGCCCTTAAGGCTAAACACAAAACCAAACATATTAGCCATAGGTGATTCCATCGTGAGACACACAGATGTCCCTCTCACCCGGCTGGATAAGGAGAAGGTCACGGTCAGCTGTCTATCAGGTGCCAGGACACAGATGTCCCTTTCACCAAGCTGGATAAGGAGAAAGTAATGGTCAGCTGTCTGTCAGGTGCCAGGACACAGATGTCCCTCTCACCAGGCTGGATAAGGAGAAGGTCATGATCAGCTGTCTGTCAGGTGCCAGGACACAGATGTTCCTCTCACCAGGCTGGATAAGGAGACGGTCACGGTCAGCTGTCTGTCAAGTGTCAGGAAACAAATGTCCTTCTCACCAGGCTGGATAAGGAGAAGGTCACAGTCAGCTGTCTGTCAGGTGTCAGGACACAGATGTCCCTCTCTCCACGCTGGATAAGGAGATAAGGAGAAGGTCACAGTCAGCTGTCTGTCAAGTACCAGGACACAGATGTCCCACAAACCAGGCTGGATAAGGAGAAGGTCACAGTCAGTTGTCTGTCAGGTGTCAGGACACAGATGTCCCTCTCACCAGGCTGGATACGGAGAAAGTCATGGTCAGCTGTTTGTCGGGTGCCAGGACGCAGATGTCCCTCTCACCAGGCTTAATAAGGAGAAGGTCACAGTCAGCTTTCTGTCTGGTGCTGGGATGCAGATGTCCTTCTCACCAGGCTGGATAAGGAGGAGGTCATGGTCAGCTGTCTGTCAGGTGCCAGGACACAGATGTCCCTTTCACCAGGCTGGATAAGGAGAAGGTCACATTCAGCTATCTGCAAGGTGCCAGGACACAGATGTCCCTCTCACCAGGCTGAATAAGGAGAAGGCCATGGTCAGCTGTCTGTCAGGTGCCAGGACACAGATGTCCCTCTCACCAGGCTGGATAATGAGAAGGTCATGGTCAGCTGTCTATCAGGTGCCAGGACACAGATGTCCCTCTCACCAGGCTGGATAAGGAGAAGGTCACTGTCAGCTATCTGTCAGGTGCCAGGACACAGATGTCCCTCTCACCAGGCTGGATAAGGAGAGGGTCACGGTCAGCTGTCTGTCAGGTGTCAGGACACAGATGTCCCTCTCACCAGGCTGGATAAGGAGAAGGTCACGTCCGCTGTCTGTCAGGTGCCATGACGCAGATGTCCCTCTCACCAGGCTGGATAAGGAAAATGTCACGGTCAGCTGTCTGTCAGGTGCCAGGACACAGATGCCCTTCTCACCAGGCTGGATAAGAAGAAGGTCACGGTCAGCTGTCTGTCAGGTGTCAGGACACAAATGTCCCTCTCACCAGGCTGGATAAGGACTGTCAGGTGCCAGGTATCAGATGTCCCTCTCACCAGGCTGGATAAGGAGAAGGTCACGGTCAGCTGTTTGTCAGGTGTCAGGATACAGATGTCCCTCTCACCAGGCTGGATAAGGAGAAAGTCATGGTCAGCTGTCTGTCAAGTGTCAGGACACAGATGTCCCTCTCAATAGGCTGGATAAGGAGAAGGTCACGGTCTGCTGTCTGTCAGGTGTCAGGACACAGATGTCCCTCTCACCAGGCTGGACATGGAGAAGGTCACGGTCAGCTGTCTGTCAGGTGTCAGGACACAGATGTCCCTCTCACCAGGCTAGATAAGGAGAAGGTCACGGTCATCTGTCTGTCAAGTGTCAGGACACAGATGTCCTTCTCACCAGGCTGGATAAGGAGAAGGTCACGGCCAGCTGTCTGTCAGGTGTCAGGAAACAGATGTCCCTCTCACCAGGCTGGATAAGAAGAAGGTCACGGTCAGCTGTCTGTCAGTTGCCAGGACACAGATGTCCCTCTCACCAGGTGGGATAAGGAGAAGGTCATGGTCAGCTGTCTGCCAGGTGCCAGGATCCACCATATCACACATGCTTTCGAGTCTCTCAACAACAGGTACTGTTATGACTCTATCATAGTCCATGTTGATATAAATGACTTGAGATGTACTTCTCTGGACTATATGAAGAGAGACATGATTGAGCTCTTAGACTATGTGTCTTTGGGCTGGTAGGTCCTTAGCCTTAAGCAGCATTTTAACTTCACTTAGGATGATTCCTCAATACAAACAGAAAATTATTGATTTCAATAATTGGCTTAGTTTCTGGTGTCATTTTAAGCAGATACAGTATCCGTCAGCCTGGGATGACATGATCAACAGACCTCAATACTTTGCCAGAGATGGTCTTCATCTGTGACCCCTGGGATTTTGGCTACTGGCCAGGGTCTTGCCACTCCCATAGTGCCTTTTTTTAGGCAGTGTCTCAAGGACAAAATTCCCATGTAAAAACTCCATCTAAAAACAACATCAAGGTTATGTTACTAAATGCTGGGAGTCTTAACATGAAACTGCACTCACTGGAAGCAGTCCTCATTTTGCAAGACATAGATTTTTGTACAGTCGCAGGGACCTGTTTCTATGCTGTGGAGAGCACCCCACCATATTGGGCTACACATTCTTCCACACGTTCAGACTGCAAACTGAAGGTGTGAAAACTAAAGGAGATGGTGCATCAATATTCATTAAAGATACATACACCTCCAGATTGGTTAAACAGTGTGATTCCCTGGAGATACTTCAAGTTGAAATTAACTGTTGGTAGGACACCTATTCGAGTCTTGCCAAGTACAGGATCTCCTCCATGAATCAGGATACCCACTCTGCATATTTGAATCTACTTGAGTCTATCAAGATACATCCAAACACCATGGTTTTGGTTGACTTTACCTACTCATCCATTGACTGGGTAAATTACTCATGCACAAAGTCACTTGCCCAAAGGTTTCTCAACTTCATTAATTCCAATGCCCTAGACCAGCTGGTTGACACCCCCACAAAGGATGACAACATTCTGGATCTGGTGCTTACCAATATGAAGGACCAATGTAGCACCTCCACTGTAAGGTCTTCCCTGGTGAGATCTGACCACAGATCAGTCTCATTTGAAGTAACTATCACACCTGACCCCCCCCCCCCAGCAGCAACTAAACAAAAAAACATCTCCAAAGCAGATTATAACCTCTTACAGGATGGTATAAATAGCTTCACTGCACCCCCTCCATCACATGGAACTGGCAAGTATGCCGAGTTCTACACATATTCTTTATATAAACACTTGTATAACTGCATTGACTTGTACCTGATAGGACCAAAATAAGCTCCTGAAGGAATAACAAACCTGCCTGGTGGAACACCATCATAAACAGGCTTTACAATAAGAGAAAGACATTGCTGTCTAAGAGTAAGAGGGAGTTAGGTCTAAACTGGAAACACTTCTTCCTTGGCTTAAACAAGCAAATAAGACTTCTTGTGAAGTCTTCCGAAGCTAACTATGAATCAAAATTAGCTTCCTCAACTAAGGACAACCATAAGGTGTTCTTTAGTTACATCCATAACCTTGAAGGAAAGGCCCAGATTTGTGCCAAACTGGTAGTTAATGATACCACATATTATGATACTGTGGACATTGCAAACCTGTAAGCCAGCAGGTTCTGTGAAAACTTCACTCCTCTGTCCTCGCCACATGTACTCCATGACATCCCTACTACCTGTTCTCTACTTTGGATCTTTAAAGAGCAGGTTGGGAATGCCCTCTCTTAGTTCAAAAACACATCTATGGGACCTGATAATGTCCCAGGCTGCATCCTACATGGGCTCAAACAAGAATTAGCAACACTCTTCATTCAGTCATAGTCTAAACACTGGCTTCATCCCAGCTGAATAGAAAAAGGGCACCATTATCCCCTTGCACAAAGGAGGTGGTTCCACTGACCCTGGGAAATATATACCTATTAGCCTGACTAGCCTTATCTGCAAGTCCATGGAGTGTATCATCATGGGCCTTATCAACAAAGATATAGGTAATCTCCAAACACTTGATCCTACTCAATGCGGATTTGTCAATGGGAGATCAGGCCTGTTAAACATAGTGGACTTTTTCGAGATAGTCACCAAGGTCCTGGACGAGGGAAAATCTGTGCATACAGCCTACCTTGACCTAGCCAAGACTTTTGACACTATCCCCCACTCAGGTATGATTGACAAACTCACCTAGCTAGGACTGAATGAAGAAATGAAAAGTCAGCAAGCAAAGGAGAGCAGTAGTGCTGAAACTGAATTCATGCTCAAGTCTTAGTCAGTACCTTCACAGGATAGACCCTGTTTTTCAAAAAATCTCAGCAAAGCAACACTGATATATAGACTGTATGTATGTAGCATATATCATGGGCAGAAGTAGGTCAAAAACTAAAAAAATAGCTGGGTGCACAACACCCAGGATACAAAAGTGCCCAATCCTGGCAGGTGCACTGACACCAAGACTGGAAAAAGTGACAGTGTAGAATCCTCAAAATATGGAAACATTCCTACAATGGGGCCAGGCCAGGCCCAGGGAGAGGATGGCCCCCCTCTTGTAGAAGGAAGTAGCAGTCCACAGAAATCACAAAAATTGATAGGCCAAAGACGAGCCATAAAGACAACAGAGTGGACTGTTGAGGATAAGAAACAAAATTATGTATTTTTACTATTATGCAAAAAGCACAGAATTTCCAGACAGAAGGTATCCAAAAAGATTAAGAGATAAGTTGGAGGAAAGAAAAATACTTCCACAAGAAAAACTGTCCGAAGCTTCAAATAAAAGTTTGGCGTCATTAATACAACAGATGTGTGAGAAACAGTACATAGATCAAGAAACTTTGATCTATTTGGGAAAAGAAGCACCTGAAGAGGTGCAAAAATATAAACAACAAAACCAAGAGATATTTGAAAAGTATAAAAAAGAAATATGGACATGGGAAAGAGAGATTTGATATGGTGCAATATTTATGCAAAGGCGAAAGCCAAATTAATCAACATAAAGAAGGCAGCCCCAAAGATATTTGAAGAGAAATACAGGTAAAGGCACCCAGATATGGAAAATTTCATAATAAATAAAATAATATCACAAAAAGGGAATGTAGAACAGATGATTAGTAAAGTGGAAGTTAAAAAAATAGAAGTTTAAGTTATGGAGTGCCTGCAAAGTGAAGCAGTCGATGTAGAAGGTCTAACACAGGTTACATCACAGCATAATGGGATGAGTCCCTAAAGTAAGGAGAAACAGGAAGATCAGGAGACATCTGAAGAAGAAATATGGATATACAAAAGAAAAAGAGATTTAATATGGTGTAATATCTATCCAAAGGAGAAAGCAAAACTAACCAATGCAAAAAGAGCAGCACCAAAGATATCTGAAGAGAAATACAGGCAAAGGAATCCAGACGTGGAAAATTTTACAATATAAAAAATAAGAAGACAAAGAGGAAAAGTAGAAAAAGTGATCAGTAATGGAGAAGTTAAAGAACTAGAAACTGTGGTCATGAAGTACCTCCAAAGTGAAGGACTCAGTGTAGAAAATCTAATTGAGAAAGCACCACAAGAGGACAGGCCAATGGAACTCCAAATTAAGGGGAAACCAGTGGAATGGGAAGCAATTGGTCAGGTGCCATATGAAGATATTTTGGAGCCTTCCACAGAAAACCAGTATAAACATCCACTTGAAGCTGGACAACAAGGGAAGGAACAGGAAACTGTGGAAACTCTGACACAGTTAATTTTGAGGAGTGATAGGTCAGTGAGTTCTCATATGACAGAGCATTGCATGGCACAGGATGAAATTAAAAAGAATGTGCCACAGGAAGATGTAATAGAACTTTCTATAGAATGCACACAGGAAATGGAAAACAAAAAATGTGCCCTCAGTTTAAAAGAAACCGAGCTACGAGAAAAGCTGCTTGACTTAGAGCTAGATAGACATATTAAGATCAATGAAAGAAATATACTGCAAAAGGTCAATAAAACCCAAAAAGTCAGAAGTTTGATAAAACAAATGAATGCAGTAATTAGAACTGTCCACATAGATTCATGTGATATAAGAGAAATAAACAGGATATATTACTGTGCTGCTAAATTAATAACTGATAATGTTCTACTGCAAGAACCCGGGGTAGTGAGGGAAAGGAAGGGGAGAAATCAAATACCATCATGGAAGTATCGAACAGAGAAAACTAAAGCAACTAAGACAAGAACTGTCACTATTAGATGAGTATAGAAGAGGGAAAAGATCAACAAAAATTCTCAGAAAAAATTGATGTGATAAAAGCAATGCACAGTATTACAACAGATCCGGATCTATCTTCCACTATTGCAAATAATAAACTAAAAATCTCAGCACAGGCAGAAAAACTTAGAAGATGCGTAGACAGATATAAAAGAAAAGGGATGCACAAGCCAGTGCATTTTTTCATGCCGATCCCAAACCAGGATAAATGGGAAGGGTTGTGTCAGGAAGGGCATCCAGTGTAAAATATTTGCCAAATGAGATATGCAGAAAACAATACAGATTTCCATACTGGATCGGTCGAGGTCTGGGTTAACAACAACCGCCACCAGTACTGTTAGCCAACAGGGTGCTGGCAGAAATTGGGCTACTGTTGACCAAAGGAGAAAAAGAGGGGGGAAGGCATGCCCAAAAGCAGAAAGAGAGGAGGAAGGTTAGGAGTGTAGTAGTGAGGGTAGGAACTTTGAATGTTGGCAGTATAACTGGTATAGGGAGAGAGCTAGCCGATATGATGGACAGAAGGAAGGTTGATATATTGTGTGTGCAAGAGACCAGGTGGAAGAGAAGTAAGGCCAGGTGTATTGGAGGTGGGTTCAAATTGTTCTATCATGGTGTGGATGGGAGGATAAATGGGGTAGGGGTTATCCTGAAGGAACAGTATGCCAAGAGTGTTTTGGAGGTGAAAAGAGTGTTGGATAGAGTGATGTTTATGAAGCTGGAAATTGATGGTGTAATGATGAATGTTGTTAGTGCATATGTTCCACAAGTTGGGTGTGTGATGGATGAGAAAGAAATATTTTGGAGCGAGTTGGATGAAGTGGTGATGACTGTACCCAAGGGTAAGAGAGTGGTGATCGGAGCAGATTTCAATGGGCATGTTGGTAAAGGGAACAGAGGTGATGAGGAAGTGATGGGTAGGTATGGTGTTAAGGAAAGGAATGCAGAAGGTCAGATGGTAGTGGATTTTGCAAAAAGGATGGACATGGCTGTGGTGAATACGTATTTTAACAAGAGGGAGGAGCATAGGGTGACATACAAGAGTGGAGGGATATGCACACAGGTGGATTATATCCTATGCAGAAGGGCCAGTTTGAAGGAGATTGGAGACTGTAAAGTGGTGACGGGGGAAAGTGTAGTTAGGCAGCATAGAATGGTGGTCTGTAGGATGACGTTGGTGATCAAGAAGAGGAGGAGGAGTATGAGGGCAGCACCAAGGATCAAATGGTGGAAATTGAAAAAGGGTGATTATGAAGTGGAGTTCAGAGAAGAGTTAAGACAGGTACTGGGTGGCAGTGAAGAGTTACCGAACAGCTGGGTAACTACAGCAGAGCTAGTAAGGGAGACTGCTAGAAAGGTGCTTGGTGTGACATCTGGACAGAGGAAGGAGGACAAGGAGACCTGGTGGTGGAATGAGGAAGTACAGGAGAGTATACAGAGAAAGAGGTTAGCAAAGAAGAAGTGGGATTGACAGAGAGATGAAGAAAGTAGACAGGAGTATAAGGAGATGAGGTGCAGGGCAAAGAGAGAGGTGGCAAAGGCTAAGGATAAGGCATATGAAGAGTTGTATGAAAGGTTGGACATTAAGGAGGGAGAAAAGGACCTGAACCGATTGGCTAGACAGAGGGACTGAGCTAGGAAAGATTTGCAGCAGGTAAGGGTGATAAAGGACAGTGAGGGAAACATACTCACAAGTGAGGAGAGTGTGTTGAAGAGATGGAAAGAGTACTTTGAGGGGCTGATGAATGAAGAGAATGAGAGAGAGAGAAGGTTGGATGATGTGGGGATAGTGTATCAGGAAGTGCAACGGATTAGCAAGGAGGAAGTAAGGATAGCTATGAAGAAGATGAAGAATGGAAAGGCTGTTGGTCCAGATGACATACATGTGGAAGCTTGGAGGTGTTTAGGAGAAATCAAAATTCCACTTGAGAAACAGAGACCAAACTGACTTTATTACGAATAATCCAAGGATATGTACAATGTTGACCTAGGTTTCGTCTTACCGTAAGGACTTCTTCAGAACAATTAAATACATTCAGTGCAACAATTTAACAATTTAAATACTCACCCATTCTACCTTTAATCCAATAAAAAATCACATTCCCATGTCATGAACACTTAAAGAGACAATACCTGTAAACAGATTACCAATTAAAAATACTACCATAAAAATTGTATATAAATTACTAAACTAGTATTCAACAATTGCATTGCAAAACTAAATAATAACTACCTATATAAAATTAAAAATATTAAAATATTATAATGTTAAATATTTTAATATTTTTAATGTTTCTCAAGTGGAATTTTGATTTTGTTGTGACCTTTTACAAGTTTGTTTCGTATTTAGGAGAAATGGCAGTGGAATTTTTAACCAGATTGTTTAATGAAATCTTGGAAAGTGAGAGGATGCCTGAGGAGTGGAAAAAAGTGTTTTGGTACCAATTTTTAAGAATAAGGGTGACATGCAGAGTTGTAGTAACTACAGAGAGATAAAATTGATCAGTCACAGCATAAAATTATGGGAAAGAGTAGTAGAAGCTAGGTTAAGAAGGAAGGTGATGATTAGTGATCAGCAGTATGGTTTCATGCCAGGAAAGAGCACTACAGATGTGATGTTTGCTCTGATAGTGTTGATGGAGAAGTACAGAGAAGGTCAGAAGGAGTTGCATTGTGTCTTTGTGGACTTAGAGAAAGCATATGACAGGGTGCCCAGAGAGGAGTTGTGGTATTGTATGAGGAAGTCAGGAGTGTCAGAGAAGTATGTAAGAGTGGTACAGGATATGTATAAGGGTAATGTGACAGTGGCAAGATCTGCAGTGGAAGTGACAGATGCATTTAAGGTGGAGGTGGGATTACATCAAGGATCAGCTCTGAGCCCTTTCTTATTTGCAGTGGTGATGGAAAGGTTGACAGACGAGATCAGATAGTAGTCCCCGTGGACTATGATGTTTGCAGATGACATTGTGATATGTAGTGAGAGTAGGGAACTGGTTGAGGAGACCCTGGAAAGGTGGAAATATGCTCTAGAGAGGAGAGGAATGAAGGTCAGCAGGACTAAGACAGAATATATGTGAGTGAATGAGAGGGAGTATAGAGGAATGGCGAGGATGCAGGGAGTAGAGTTGGTGAAGGTGGATGAGTTTAAATACTTGGGATCAACAGTTCAGAGTTATGGAGAGTGTAGAGGAGAGGTGAAGAAGAGAGTACAGGCAGGGTGGAGAAGAGTGTCAGGAGTGATTTGTGACAGACTAGTACCAGTAATAGTGAAAGGGAAGGTCTACAAGAGGGTAGTGAGACCAGCTATGTTATTTGGGTTGGAGACAGTGACACTGACAAAAAGGCATGAATCAGAGCTGGATGTGGCAGAGTTAAAGATGTTAAGATTTGCACTGGGTGTCATGAGGGTAGATAGAATTAGGAATAAGTATATTAGAGGGTCAGCCCAGGTTGGATGGTTTGGAGACAAAGCCAGAGAGGCGAGATCGCATTGGTTTGGACATGTGCTGAGGAGGGATGCTGGGTATATTGGGAAAAGGATGCTAAGAATGAAGCTGGCAGGTAAGAGGAAAAGAGGAAGGTCTAAGATAAAGTTTATAGATGTGGTGAGAGAGGACATGCAGGTGGTTGGTGTGAAAGAGCAAGAAGCAGAGGACAGGAAGAAATGGAAACAGATGATCTGCTGTGGCGACCCCTAATGGGAACAGCTGAAAGAAAAAGAAGATTGATGACCCAAAAAAGTTTTATAGAGAATTGGGAAATAAGGTAAAAGGAATTGAAAGACCACCAAAAAAAGAGGAAGTAGATACATTTTGGAGAAGTATCTATGAAGATCCTGTGGAACATAACAAAGATGCTAAATGGATAGAAGAAGTAAATGAAAGAATAAGAAGTTTAAAGGTACAGGATATGAAATGGGATGAAGTAACAGCCAGAGAGATTGAAACAAAGTTAAGAAAATCTTTTAATAGGAACACCCAAGGCCCAGATGCAGTACCTAATTTCTGGTTAAAAGTTTTGACATCTTTGCATGAATATTAAGCCATGAGTAAGAATTATTTATATGCGCACTCTAAACAGACTCCAATCTGGCTAACAACAGGAAAAACAATGCTCCTGAGTGAACCTTAAAGCTACCCTAAGAATTATAAACCAATAACTTGCCTTCCGACGACATATAAACTATACATCAGAATTGATGCCGACCGAATTTGTAGTCATTTAGAAGAAAACTCAATTATGGCAACAGAAGAAAAGGACAATAAAAGAAAGTCATATGGAACAAAGGATCATTTCTTGTTAAAGTCATAGTGGAGAACTTAAGTATGGCCTGGAATGACTACAAAAAAGCATTTGATAGTATCCCACATTCATGGATAAAAGAGTGCTTAAAAATCTATAAGATACACCCTACACTGATCAATTACATTACACTGATCATGAAACAATGGCCGACCACTTTGCGATTAAGCCATGATAAAGGAAAACTTATTATTCCAGGGATAAAAATCCAAAGGGGGATATTCCAGGGTGACTCTGTCACCGCTGCTATTCTGCCTTGCCCCTAATCCATTAAGCTGTCTACTTAACAGCTTAGGTCATGGCTATAATTTGGCTCCTAGAAAACAACAAAGTGCAAAGACTTCTCATCTTCTCTTTGCCGATGATTTGAAACTGTATAGCTCATCAGATGGGGAACTGAAAGCACAACTGCAAGTTGTCAAAACTTTTTCAGATGATATAAGAATGTCATTTGGTCTTGATAAATATGCAAATGCAACCTTGAAATCAGGAAAACTGCAGCACCAAGAAAACAACAGCTTGGGACAAGAAGGTGATATGAAATAACGTGAGCAAGAGGGAGTGTATAAATATTTGGGAATTGATGAAGGATCAACAATAAAACATGAACAAATGCGAATAAAACATAGTAAGGAGTACTTCAGAAGATTTAAATGAATCCTGAAAACAGCATTGACATCTAGGAACAAAATCCTAGCTATAAACCAATTTGCTCTTCCTGTCCTAACTTACAGTTTTGGAGTGATTGACTGACATGCTGGATAGATTAGATAGGAAAACAAGAAGGATGCTTCATGCTGACCAAATGATTTATAAAAAATCAGTGCATACCAAGATTATATATTCCCTGTTTTGAAGGAGGGATGGGCCTCCTTGAAATTGATTACATGTATAGATCTTCAATCGTGGCACTCCACACATATCTGCTGACCCCACAAGACCCAAATGTAATGAAAATTTTGAAATATGAGGAGAATAAATCTAAGATGATTTCCCTGCTTAGGCTAGCAGAAGCATATCGGCATCAAGCAGAAATGGAAATCAAATGATAAGTAGATAAAAATCAAGCAGCAACTGAATGTGCCAAAAACCAAAAGAAAGAATATAAGTTGAAGGACCAGATGAGAAGGCAAAAATGTCGAAAAAGTTTAAATATAGTTGCAAGTATAGAAAACTTCTGGAAGAACTTCATGTCAATCAGGAATGAACACAGGAATGGTTAAGGAGAGGTGAATTTATACCAAGAGATGAAAGGTTAATATTGGTGGCCCAAGATAGTGGGCTACATACATGTTGGTTTACAAAGTCCACTGAACACATGGGAGAAACAGACAAATGTAGGTTTTGTAAAACAGAATTGGAAACAGTTGCATACCTCATTGCTAGTTGTGACATACTAGTGGCAGAAGGACTGTATACTGAAAGTCAAAATAATGTGCCGAGACTGTTGCACTGGGAATTGTGCAAATATTATGGTATTGAAGTGGCTGAAAAACCCTGGAAATATGATCCACAAAGCATCATAGAAAATAATGAAGTTTACATCACATGGGATCATCCGTTACCAACAGTTAAAAAGACAGATGTTAGATATAGTGGTCCAGGAAAAGAAGACAAAAGTAGCATTAATCATTGAAATCACCACACCCGGTGACTACAGTGTCCTGCATACAGAGAGATAAAAAAATCATAAAATATCAGGATTTGCAGGCAGAAATGAGAGCCATGTGGAAGAAAGGTACCCAGATAGTTCCAATAATAGCAGGAGCAACGGGCCTTATAACAAATAGTCACAATCATATTTAGATACGCTACCAATGCATGCAACTCCGTGCGAATTGCAGGAGGAATCACTACTGGGCACATTGCGGGTGCTGCGAAGAGCACTTTTGGCTGACAAAGATGGAAACAATAGTAATTTCATGAACTTTAATCGTACTTTGACTTAAGAATGGGGTCCATTCCCATCACAGTATTAGAAACCCAAAAGACATGGAGAAATTAAAAAAAAACTAGGTATCAACCCTTATAGCATTAAATGGGTTGCTAACTGGCTCACTGATAGAACACATATAGTCAACATAGGGGAATCCACCTCCAACAGCAGACCTGTAACCAGTGGTGTTCCACAGGGATCAGTCCTGGGGCCTCTACTGTTTGGAATCTATTTCACTGAAGTGCAAACTAAAACTAATCTCTGACTGACTAAGTTTGCTGATGACTGCAAACTGGGAGCAGTCATAGAATCTCTGAATTATGTCAACATCCTACAGGAGGGTCTTACACCAACAGATAACTGGCACCAAAGTCATGGCCTTAAATTCAATGCAAAAAAATGTGTCATCATCTCTTTTGGTAAGAGTGATGTTCCTGCTAACTACCTCATCAATAACAACACCCTAAGTACGCACTCAGTGGTAACAGACCTGGGCACACAGGTTGACAGCAACCTTTCCTTTGATCACCATGTCTCCACAGTGGTAAGAAGGGCATTCTATATTGCTCATCTCATAAGTAAGGGCAGTTGCCTCTAGAAAAAAAAGAAGTTATAACCTCCCTGTACTCTTCCATCATCATAGGTTCATAGGTTGATACTAGGCTATCGGCCCTAGGATCTATACAAGCCTAGCCATAACAATTCCCTGGCTATTTCTTCCCACAGTATTTACTGCCCTGGACCCCTGTCTAGGAGGGCAACTGACATGATCCCTGGGGTGAATTTCCTATCTCCCATCCAATCATCAAGGTTCCTTTTGAAGAGGGCCAAAGAGGCGCTCTTCTTGACATGTATGGGCAGTCTATTTCAGAGTCTGGGAAGTCTCTGGGTCAGGAACCTATCCCTCCAGCATGTTTTGTTCATTGTGATGACAAGGTTTAGATCCCTGGAGAGTGTGGCTCTGAGGGATTGGGATTTCTTTAAGTGTAGCATGTCCAACAGCTCTGGGTTTGACATAGCTTTGTATGTTAGGCAGAGATCACCTCTGAGTAGACGATATGTCACAGAGTATATGTGGAGTTTTTTTAGACGGTCAGCATAAGGCATCTCCTTTAGGCCTGTGATTCTTTTAGTGAGGTATTTCTGCTGCCTTTCCAGTTGTTGCAGATGTCTTGAGAGGTACATACCAAATGGGCATTGTATTCTGTAATTGGTCTAATGAAGGATGAGTACAGTGGGACAATGACCTCCTTTTTTCTGGATGAAAAGCCCTTACTGATGAGGTGTGCCACATAGAAGTATTTTCTGACTGTTGTGGTGATGTGGTTATCGAAGGTGAGACCACTGTCCACCTGTGTCCCTAAGTCTCTTATCACACTTTTGGTGTTTAGTGTATTGCCACCTATGTGGTAATTCCTGGGTACATGTTTTTTCCCAAAGGGGATAACTATACATTTCTTGGCATTGAGCTTGAGCCCATGGCTCTGGCACCAAGCATCTGTTTCTATAAGACCCTTTTGTAGAATATCCACATCATTTGGGGATTCAGTAATGGCTCCCAGTTTGCAGTCATCTGCAAACTTTGCTAGCCAGAGTCCCTTAATGTTGGCCTGTACTTCAGAGAACTATTTACCAAACAAGAGCGGTCCCAGGACTGAACCCTGAGGTACTCCACTTGTCACTTGTCTGGAGCTGGATTTGGAGTTGGCTACTTTTACAGTGTGGGTTCTGTCAGTAAGCCAGTTGGCAACCCATCGAGTGATGTAGGGATTAATGCCCAGCTTAGTAAGTTTATCTATGATTCCAGAGTGGGAAATGGTGTTGAAGGTCTTGGCGAGGTCCAGATAGGCTGTGTGGACCACCTTACCTTGTCCACGGCTCTGGAGACTGATTCAAAGAAGTCAATCAGGTTCAGGAGACAAGATTGGCCTTTCACAAACCCAAACTGCATGGGGTCCAGTGTTTGAAGGCTGCCAATGTCTTTGTTTATAAGTTCCATGATAATATATTCCATGGCTTTGCAGATCAGGCTCGTCAGACTGATGGGGCGGTAGTTCCTGAGATCCAAGGTGAACCCCCTTGTGGAGTGGGATAACTTTAGCTGTGCACCACTCAGTGGGCATGTATAAGCCTGAGGTGTGGCTATGATTAAACATGACACGTAGGTGAGGTGCCAGTTCATTTTGTAGTTCATGTAGTACACAGCCTGGGATGTCATCTGGTCCCATGGATGCTGTATTCTTAGCTTTGGAGAGTGCATGTTTTACTTGTGTGGCCGTTATTACCAGAATTTGGCAATCTTTTGGTATTCAGATGGGCCCTTTAGGGGGTGGGGGGGTGAATTTTGCACTGAATCAATCTGCCAGGATATTGGCAATATCCTTGGGATCAGTATATCTAATGCCATTCTGTTGTAGTTCAAAGCAGATCTGAGCATTGCCATTTAGATTCTTGACATAGCTATAGAATGCCTTGTGGTTGCCTTTTGAATCTTTGGCAATTTTATTTTTGTAACTAGCTTTGGAGGATTTTATGAGGGATCTCAGCTTCTTACTGAGGCTGGTAAGGGAGTTTTTTGCATCCTGGGATTTTCCTCTTTTCTGCAACAGTTTCTTCCTTTTGTTGTAAAGTTTGTTTATGGCAGGGGACCACCAGATTGGCTTCCTTTTGAAGGAGAGTGTCTTGGTTTTATTGAGGATGGCACGATTCATGCACGAGTGGATGTGCTCGTACAGTGCCTTAGTGTAGGATTCAGCAGTCGAACTTTCAATTCCCGTCTGCATGGGTGTCATGAAGTTTGTCACTTCTGACTTGAGTAGCATGAAGTTGGCTTTGGAGAAGTTTTTTACGGAGGTTTCCTTACTGGGGGTGGGGGTGGGATGTGAATGTCAAGGGTGATTAGCTTATGGTCAGACCTGACAATGACACTGGTGTTGTCAGCTATGTGACACTTTGGTTGTGATTGGTGTTTGTTTGCGTTTCAGCTTCGGAGGTCCTTGTTGCTTGGGCAGGGTAATGTTAAGAGCCTCCACATACATGAGTTTAGTGCTGCTATGCGTGGGTGTTGGTGGTGTTGTTTGAGGTGTAGTGCAGGTGTTAACCTTCTCCTCTTGAGTATCTAGCACAATCTTGGGTGGAGGGAGCTTTGCTTCTAGTTTGGCTATATAAGTGTATCTCTCACAGGTTGTAGTGTTGGGTGGTAGGAGGAGAGGGTTGTCTGTTTACATGAGGCAATTTCTGCATTGCTGCATTGCCCCAGTATGCCCAGATTCACCAGATGGACAGGAGAAATCACAGGATTAAGCATCTGACTCTGTGTGACTATTTAATTTCCTGTAATCCACACAGAACCTGGTGCTGCCATCCTTCTTTGGCACCAACACCACTGGTGAGGCCCAGGGACTGTTGGATTCTTGAATGACCCCTAGTTCCAACATCTCCTGTACCTCTTCCCTCAGAGTCTGTTTGACTCTCTCAGACACCCTATAAGGGGCCTGGCTAATAGCCCTTTGGGGTCCTGTATCCACCTGGTGCTGCACAAGGTGGGTGCTCACTGGTTTCCCAGTGAACATGTCCTCAAATTCCTGCAACACTGCTCGGATTTCTCAAATCTGGGTAGGAGATAGCTGCTGGGACATTGCTACCCCTTCCACTGAGGTGTTAGCCTGAGCCTCACTGAGGAGATCAGTCCCCAGATCTCCTTCAGACTCCTTCTGCAATCCACTGCAAATGCTCAGCACAAGGGCTTTCCTATCATGGTAAGGTTTCATCATGTTAACATGGTACAGTTTGTGCACCTGCCATCTGCCTAGCACTTCCACCATGTAGTTAACATCACTTACCTTTCTTACCACCTTTGTAGGGTCCCCCCCAAGCTGCTTGCAGCTTTTTGTGTCTGACAGGAATGAGAATCATTACATGCTGCCCCACAGCATATTCCCTAGCTCGAGCATTCCTGTCATACCACACCTTTTTCTGGTTTTGGGCTTCTGCCAGGTTCTCCTGGGCCAAGCCCATGAGTTCTCTGAGCCTTGTTATGAGGTTTAGGACATATACCACAACAGACTCCTTGTGAGACTCACACTCACCTTCCCACTCATCTCGATTTTAAATCTAGAGGTCCTCTCACCCTATGCCCATACAGCAACTCAAAGGGTGAAAAACCCATGGATTCCTGGTGAACCGCTCTGTAAGCAACAACAGATGGGGCAAATATTTGTCCCACTCCCTCTCAAACTGATCTGCAAATGCCCGTAGCATGGACTTGATTGTAGAGTTTAACCTCTCAACAAGACCATTAGTCTGGGGATGGTAGGGGGTGGTCTTCATGTGCTTCACCCCACAGGACCTCCACAGACAAGCCAGCAGGTCTGACATAAAATTGGCACCTCTGTCAGACAGTATTTCTTTTGGGAAACCTAACCTGCTGAAAATCTCTAACAAAGCATTTGCCACATTCTCTGCCTCAATGGAGGACAAAGCCACTGCCTCAGGGTATCATGTAGCATAATCCACTACCACTAGGATATACTTTTTCCCTGTGGAACTTGGGGTACTCAGAGGGCCCACAATATCCATAGCTACCCTCTGAAATGGCTCCTCAATCACAGGCAAAGGCATCAAAGGAGCTCTCACCTTGTCTCCTGCCTTGCCTACCTTTTGGCACCACTCACAAGTCCTGCAGTACCCTGCTACATCTCTGGAAATTCCAGGCCAATAAAAGTTTTGCATAATATGCCTCTTTGTACGTTTTATGCCTATATGACCTGCAAAGAGAATATCATGGGCTATGGCTAGAAGCACCAGAAGGTAAGCTCTAGGCACTACCAACTGCTGTACTCTCTCACCTTCTAGCGATCCCTCAGGGGTCCACTCTCTGTATAGTAACCCTTTGTCCCAGTATACAGATTCCCCCTTCCCTTGAGAATCAGGTGCCTCCCTAGCTACCTGCCTCAGGCCTTGCAATGTAGGGTTTGAGAGCTGAGCCTGTCTCAACTCTCTCCTTGTAACCCTTCCCAGCTCCCCTTCCACAGGAAGTCTGGCATCCTCTGACAGTGGTGCCTCACTGTCAGCCTGGGTACTACTACTCACCTCTACCTTTGCAGTTACCCTGTCCAAGGGAACATCAGTACCCACAAGCAGCTGTGGCTCACATTCAGTCTCACTGCTACAGCGTAGCTCACTCCCTGAAGTAACAACCTCAGTAGTCCTGGCTGCAAGTATGCAGTCTGACTGGGTCTCCCCCGGACTACTAGACCCACATGCTTGTCTCCTAGCCTCACTGCATATAACTGCATAAGTACATGGTACTGCCTCATCCGAATCCTTCCCTCTCAGGACATCCACAGGATGGTAGTTCCATACCCCGGTTGTCTCAAAACAACCCACTATTGGCATTTTGTCTTTCCCACTTACTGGCTCCCTCACCTTTGGTTCCCCACCTTGCCTCCATGGACAATTTGTATGCCACATGGCCCCACTGGTTGCATTCAAAACATTTAACCCTAGCTCCTGGATGTGTACCTGGACTAGTGGCTTCCCCTGCTACTGGCAGATTCTGTTGGGGCAGTCTGTGCTGGCCACCATGGGTTCCTTTAGACCCATGAGCAGTACTGGGGGGCTGCCTCCTGTGCAGGGCTGCCCTGCTGGACAGGTATAGGTCTCCCTTCTTCCCCAACTCATCTGAAGTAGCATATTGTCTATCAGCTAACCAGATCCTCATGTCCTCAGGCAAAGTGTTAAGTTCTTGTTCCCTCACTAAAAGGTCTGCCAGCCCTTCAAAAGTGGTGACCTGACATCCATTCACCCAGCTATGAAAATAAGTGCTCAGTTCAGCAACATATTCACATACATATTCCTCTGCCTTGCTTCTATGCTCACAAAACTTTTTCCTATACATTTCAGGTGTTAGCTTAAAACATTTTAACAGACATTTTTTTACAGCAGTATAATCAAAACAGACAGAGTCAGCCATTTGTGATATACACGTTACAGCTTTCCCATGGAGTAAGGGGGTCAGGAACCATACCCAGAGCCTTTGGTCAACATTATACCGTTTGCATACCCTTTCAAACATGTCAATGAAATTATCAAAATTATCCCCCTCTTTAAATTGCGGAAGAAATTTACTGACCTGTTGTGCTTCTGGGGTCTGGTTACTCCCTTCCCCATTACCTCCATGACTCTGATGAAGAGTCAGCATTTCCCTCTCATGCTTCCTCTGATGCTCCTTCTCTTCGGCTTCTATCTCCAAACGCCTGGCCTCCAACTCAAGTCTCTTTAGCTCCAGCTGGATTTTTAAGTCCTCTGCAGAAAGGTCGAGCTGTCCAATCTCTGAGGGTATTATATCTCCACTGCCAGTCTGATTGCCCTCCTGGATGCTGTTTTCTGATGCAGCTGTAACCAAGGCTGCAAACAGGTCTGCCTTAGTCAGGTTTCCATGCACCAGCCCCCTAGCCTGGCACATCTTCGCCAGCTGGCTCCTTGCCAGCTTTCCATACTCCTGTGCTGACATGCTGCCTGCTCACCCTGACTAACTAAGCTAACAAAAGAAATAAAACAATTGTGATCTGAAATCTGAGTATACACTGCATGGCTGATTTAGAGTACAAAACACCTTCAGAGATCACTGTACATAAGCTACAGGATTCACTCTACCCACACCACTACAAGCCAATTAGTGTTTGCTAACTAATTAATATGTGATGTGGATATCCCACCGCTGCCAAATGGATATGTGAGGATATCTTATCCCAACCACTGCCAACCAGATATGTGAGGATATCTTATCCCAAACACTGCCACCAGGTATGTGACGACCGTGCCCTGGCCCAGCAATCATGGAGCCTCAGTCCTCACCACTAACACCAGGGAGGTCGCCTCATAGAAGAGGAAAGGATAACAAATACACACAGTAAAGTACAAGTTCCCTTAAGTGCACACAGAGATCACAGTTAGTCTGGGGCTGGTTGCTCCCTTGCTCTCCAGGTCCCCAATAAGACTTCCCACTGGCACAGCTATAGGGTCCAGATCTCAGCCTAGCTGGCAAGCTAACCTCCAGTACCATCTCTGTCCCACCAGTGCTTTGCGCCCCTGCCCAGGTAGCTGACACACCACACACACTTTGAGATAAGTATTTATACAACTTCACAGACACTCCTGGGAAAGGCTGATACATATTCTATAGCTGTGCCCCTTTACCCAGACTACACGGTAGTAATTACTGCCACCATCTTAATAATTATCAGCTACCCAAAGGCTCTTAAAAGGGTGTCCAATTATTACTGTGCAATATTATTATCCAATTGGTAATGTGACTATTCAGTCTAAGGCTGATTAGAGTGGTTTATTGCAACAAACTCTATAAATATGCAATGTACTCTAGAGTCTACTTATCTCTACACAAACCAGCCACAGGTAAAGGTTTTTAAAATATTTAATAATAAATAATTAAAACACAAGACAATATTACTACACCAGAGAGATATCTAAGAGTTCAGAGATCACACAGAAACTTAAAATAGTACAGTAGGACAGGTCTGATGTCAAAGAAAAAACACTTAATCTAACTTTCTAATGTTTAGCTATTCTTAAGAGAAAACACGGTGCTACAATCCTACTTACATACATAAAGAGCTTAAGCAGTGCTGGGGTTGATGGCTCAAGACAAAATGCTTACAGTCTCCCTCTCAACAATAGTTTTTAAACTCACTACCAAACAGTTCTGCTAAGGCCCTCCCAGATTACATCATTTTGACACTTAGGTTTGCCCAGTATTCACATTACATAATTTTGACACTTAGTCTGGAGTTCCCAGGCAAATAAACTGCATTATTTAGCAATCTAACACCTGCTCAGGAATCTACAACAATAAAAGACATTTCACATGTACACTCTAACAATTATTCCTTAAGTTAAGACAATACGGAAGAACACTCTTACTGGAATAGTTATTGCTCCTGGTGGTTCAAGTCTAAGTCCTGAAAAGGACTTGGCTATTCCTGGTTAGTCTTGAGAAAGACTGTTTTGGATTTTAGAAGGGCCTTAGTAGTCTTGAAGAAGACTGCATTTGGCTCTTATAAGGGCCTTTGTGGTGTGGTGAGTGGGTCCTGAGGAGGACCTTTGTAGTCTTTAGGAGGACTGTTGTGGTTCAAAGAAGAAATTTTGTGGTATGGTGGTCCTGAGGAGGACCTTTGTAGCCCTAACAAGGACTTTATGTGTAGTACTTGTCAGGTAGGAGGTTGGGTTTCACCCTCTGAGTCTCCACCTGGGCAGACAGGGTCTGGCTCTGTCAACAGATCTATATTTGGTCCTAAAAAGGACCTTTGCTAGCTCTGTTGGGTCCTCAGTGAGGTCCCTAGCTAATCCTTCTCTAGTCCTTATAAGGACTGGTGTGCCCCCTTGTTGGTCAAGGCTGTGCTAGGAGATTTACAGATGGGTATCCCTTAAAAGGACTGGTGTGCCCCCTTGTGGTCCAAGGCTGGGCTGTTCAGTGGAAACCCAGTCAGTCTTTTGAGGGTCCTGAAAAGGACCTAGGTAGCCCTTGGAAGGACTGTTTGAAGTTAAAAGGTTAAAAACCTCAATCCCTTGTAGGTCCAGCCAGAAATAAAGTGATTTACAGGCCTTAGACAAAACCAAAATAGGCCACAGCTAAACACATATATTTCACACAACACAACACAACACAAATAGCATACAAGGTGATCACTGTGAAATAAATGACTCCTTGAGCCAGTTCCAGTCCAAAAGAAATCCTTTATTCAGTCCTTGCAGGTTGTAATTTCCAATACAACCTTCCTCCAATCATTGTTCTGAGTGACTAAACCTTGTGTGATGTGCTTACTTTTATACAGATCTAAAGGGGGTTTGTCAGGTTAGACAACCAACCATAAAGGTGGGGGGTTGGGTAGGGTGTTGCTTTATTTTGTCAATCCCCCTGGTGGGTGTGGCTGGCCATTTACATTTTTCAATCAGGTCCAGAAGGTTGTTACAACCAATAGTCTTTTGTTACATTTCATAAAACCTTATCTGAGTTATACCCCTCTACATTTAATCCTTTTCACAGGGTTTAGACTGTTAAAATTCAACAAGTTGTAAGTGGTCCACTAGTGCCTGCATTTTGTTTTTTAGATACTAGTAGAGGTGTGCCACTTAAGTACTATATTTTGCAATTTCCAGGATAACATGACAAGTATTTACCACAAAAGACAAAACACATTAGAGACATTAGACTAGACATCAATCTAAATTCTAGGTCAGAGCTTCCTGGGAGTACCAGAGAAGAAAAGAAGAAAATGGATGTTTATCTATTTTATCTATGCTCAGTGATTGTTGCCAATGCTTTCGCTTCTTAGCTTCTTCAAGGAGGAAGGGGAGTGTGTAGGAGACAGTGTTTGCAATTTGACGTACTATGATATATTTACCTTTATCTAAACATTTGTGACCCCCAAATGTTGGGTGGGTGTTTCTATAATATACCTTTTTATTTATATTGCTATAATGATATTATTGTGGTGGCCCATTTTCCTAATCTAGTAGGTTTGAAAACCATGTGGTTGGAATTAGTTACAAATTACCAGTATAAAATAAAATAAATTAAATCAAGATAAAATCAAAATAAAATAGATTAAAAATGAAATAAAATAAAATACCCTAACATAAAATGGATCCTAATCAGGATAAGGTGAACTAAAGTGAAATGAAACCTATTAGAAATAATAAAGTTATATTTAAATCCTTATCAGCCTCTTAAAATGTAAGTGGTGTCCTTGTTTTACCAGATCCAAGCAGGAGAGCTACCTGAGTATTAAGGACCAGGGTTCCCTCCTTTTTAAGTATTACATCTTTAAAATTATATTAAACTGATGAGAATCTATGGGTAATTGATAGTAGATCTCACTGCTTTGGGACTTTACATTGGGGCAGCTTTATAATGTTTTTACTAATCAGAAAAACATTATCCTGTTGCTTCAATATAATAATTTAAGTTTTGGTGCCAAACAATGCTAAAGAATGCTCAGCGGTCCTACCTAGGGGGTTGTGGCCGGCCCTGCGGAACTGAGGCTTGGCTATAAAGGATCTGAAAGCCCAGTGGAGCTTTTTCAACCATGTGGAGGTGGGAAGCTAAAAATATGACTTTAAAGCATTTAAAAACTTAGTTGTGGTTTATGGGGACATTATTGTGTTAAGTTAAGACAACAGAAAGAATGTGTTCAGCCAGTCACTTCGGCACCACCATTTAGATAATTGTAACTTCAAAGAACATTTGAAATGCTTGGCTTGGTTTTCCTTACAGCAGATGGCAATATTGCAACAATCTTGAAGTTCACATTTTACAGTGTTTTCTTTCATTTAAGAACACAAGCCTATATTTTACATTTATATATAGAAATAATAGAATTATGCATCAAATTATATTTGACTAGGCTGGCAGCCTTCGCCCATCTTTCCCCAATCTTCACAGCTTGTATCAGTTTTAAGACTTCCTAGTGCTTTCCAGCAGGTTTTAAAGCAAGTGCTAGTCACAGGGATGCTTAAAAGTAAGAAGAAAAAAAATGGTTTATCCTAAACACTGCAGTGTGCACTAGAGGAGTTAGATGTGAAAGTAAGTAACTTAAGTTTTACCTGTCTAAAAAGTTAAGTTTTAGTGGAGAGTCACTATTTTTAAAACAGTAAGATAGATTGAAAGGGGGTGGCCACTTTTGTATTCTGGCACAATGGAATACAGTAGGATGGACAATAAATTTAAATAGTTGAAGGGGAGTGATTTCACAAAATGATAATTTTGTGCTTACTCACACAAGCCAGTAAAAACAAAGAGGAAATGAGATATATGATCAAATTAACATAAAGGGGAGACAACGAGAAAGAGAGTGGTGTTTAAGAACACTACAGTACCTGGGTGAGAGGGTGGGAAAAAAAATTCTGCCTGACTCACAAAAGACAGTGCTGTGGTCTCTTTTCAAGTTTTAATATGCAGTTAAAAGCAGGTTACAAGTAAAACACAAGGTAAATAAAACAAATCACAGTATTCAAATTAGAACAAGGCAATAAAGTAATACAGCAAATAAAAAGCAAACTAACCTTTCCCTCACAGCAAAGTGTAGCAGAGTCTGGGTGAGCCTTTCTAGTTAAGGCCAGTAATTGAGTACAATGCCCCTTTTGGTATGCACCTTTCTAAGCACCTGCAGCAATTGGAGAGACCACAAAGGTTCCTCACAAGGAAAATTCAAGGTCTTCAGCATCTGTCCTATGAGGATTGTCTGAAATCACTGTCACTTTATTCTGTTTCATACAGACTATTCAGAGGCAATCTCTGTCTTGCATATAAGGCAATCTTTGACCCTGCTTTATTGGAAATGCTGATTATCCGTAAGTGAAATAGTACATGGGTTACTCACTCTAAAGGCCTTAACCTGGTATGTGACATTAATAGAACCTGCTGGAGGGACACATTTGTCTCCCAGAAGTTACTACACCTTTGAAACAGACTCCCTCTTCATATCAAGCAGAGCACCTCATTGGCCGTCTTCAAATGCAATCTGGGTGATTGGATGGGTAACCATAAATTCACCTTGGAAGTTCTACCTGTGTCCCTCTTGGACAAGAGCAGTAGGTGCTGATCGTAGAAATAAGGGTAAAATTGGCTAGGCTTAAAAGCGGCCTAGGGTCATTAGCCTAGTAAACTCCTAGGATCACTAACCTAAACACAGCAATTATAGAGACCACCACCACAGCAGAAGACCCTGATGACTTCACTCTAATATGTGCTGCTGCTGTGACACCACTCGCTCATACACTCACCCAGAAATCCTTCTCCTTCATAAAAGCTTGGCTCAACAGCTCATAACTCCTCCTCCTGAATGCAACATACGAAGCTGTTTGTATTCATCCACAACTCTCTCTGTCTCATTTCTGCTTCCCAAAACAAATATCTTTAATATGTTGTCGTCCAACAAGACCAATACAGAACTGGCATCCCACACCAAACTACTAGGTGTGACTATAGACAACTACCTGAAATTGATTTCCACCTACAGCAAGCCACTGAGAAGACACACCAAAAGCTAAGTTGCCTCTACTGAGTAAAACACTACCTTACTGAGTCTGCTAGAAAATACATACCCACTTCCTTTCTACTCCCCCTCCTACTATATGCTTCTCCTCTCCAGTCCAAACCAATTTCAACTCCTCTCTATCAGCCAAAGTAAAACAATGCTGCAAGAAAGTAGCCAAACTTGCAACCGACTGACAATGTAGATCACATCACATCACTGCCTCTGTCTAAAATAAATAAACTGACTCAAACTAAATTTTCTATTGTGATCACAATTAAATTACAACCTTCAAAACCACTGCACAAGCCTGAACATTCCCATGTCTTCATTCCATTGTTCAGCCTTACACCATTGAGAGACCTCTGGACTCAACTGACAAAGCCTAACTTTCTGTAACTAAACCCAACAATGCAGGACACTCCCTGTATTCCCACTGCATTGGTAATAGCTGGGTACTGTCCCACTCCAATTAAGGACAGTCTGCAGCCTGAAAGACTTTAAATGCCAAATGAAGCAGCATCTGATAGGTAAATGGCTCTGCACCTGCACAGCCCTTTTTTATACTGGTGCGAACATACATATGAATTAGTGCCGTACCTCTCTGCTGCACAAAGCACAATGTCTTATTATCACAATCATCCTCTCGTCTAGCTCCCTCCCCTCCTTGTGCTCCTCCCCTCCCCTCCTTACTGCATCCTACATATAGTATTTTGCATGCTGCATACATTTTTATACACACACACACACACACACACACACACACACACACACACACACACACACACACACACATATGCATGCATTTAAACACAGTACTGTATCTCACATATAGTACTCTACACGCTACATACATTTTTATACACACACACACACACACACACACACACACACACACACACACACACACACACACACACACACACACACATGCATTTAAACATAGTACTGCATCTCACATATAGTACTCTACATGCTACATACATTTTTATACACACACACACACACACACACACACACACACACACACACACACACACACACACACACACACACATACACACACTCTCATTTAAACACAGTACTGCATACCATATATAGTATTCTACATGCCACATACAGTTTTACACACTAACACACACACATACACACACACACAGACTCATATGTTTTTTGTACAAGTACTTTATACTTAAACACATATACAAAGACACATACACACACATACTATATATGTGCAATTCGGGTGCATGCAATTAGTTATTTATAATAAACTTAACATTGTAGAGTTAAGCATTATTAATGTATAGAGTCTAGTGAATGGTGCTTAATGTTTTATTTGGTCACTGTAACACACTGGTTGTGTGTCTACATGCAGTCTTGTTCAATGTCTTTATATCAGTATTTTTTTCTTTGTATTGTTAAGTGCATTTATTACTTGTTATTATCTTTGCCAATGTAGTCCGAGTTGTGGCTGAAAAGGCTCCTGGGACCAGTTCACTTTTCTGTTTACCTTCTTCTTCTTCTTTCAGCTTTTCCCAGTCAGGGGTCACCACAGCGGATCATCTGTTCGCTCATGACTGGCAGTGGAATTTTATGGTGCCGAGTTGCCAGCCTGGCGCCCAACCTTCCACAGAAGGCACACACATGCACACACTCACACCTAGGGCCAATTTAGAGTGTACAATCCACCTACTGCATGTCTTTGGGATGTGGGAGGAAACCGGACCACAGGGAGGACATGCAGACTCCGCACAGAAGGCACCCCAGCCAAGAATTGAACCAGAGAACCTCTTGCTGTGAGGAGGCAATGCTAACTGCTGCACCACCGTGGCCGCCCAACCTTCCTGTTTACCAAAGTAGAAATAAATATGAAATAGAAAAAAGGAAGGTGAACATGACAGAAATAATTAAGGAACTAGTAAAGCACATTTAATTCTGCATCATTCATGAAAGAGAGAAAAAAAGTACAGTTTTGTACCTACCATAAATGTAGATGTTCGAGGATCCACATTGCTGCAGTCCTAACAATTGGGGTAGTCCGCTGTCCAGTCGGCCCGAATACCAAAGTATAAGGCTGACGTCGGTCAGGGCGCATTAGACTGACGTCAGTACGTCAGGGTACTAATGCGCATGACCGACGCCATATCCTCAGTCTTTTCTTGCCCCAGATGTCAGAAGACCCTAAAAAGACAAGGCCCAATATACCTGCACCAAAAATATGTACAATCCATACAAAAATATCAGCATAAAACCTCACCTACACAACCACCCCTAAACACAGAGGGGAAGGAGGGAGGGTAAATTGGACTGCAGCAATGTGGATCCTCGAACATCTACATTTATGGTAGGTACAAAACTGTACTATGTTCTTCGTTCCACATTGCTGCAGTCCTAACAATTGGGTAGAATCCCAAAGCAGAGGTAAGGGAGGCTGGTAAATCATAAAGTAGCAGGAGCTGACAACATGCCTTGCAAAATAGCTGTGGCAAAACCAGCCCTAGACTTAGAATAGAGAGGAAGGTGATAATGCTTAGAGAAAGTATGCACTGAACTCCAAGTAGCTGCCTCCAAAATATCCTTAGTTGCCACCCCTTAGAAATGCTGTTGAAGTGGCAGTAGCCCTAGTGGAATGAGGCCTAATCCCAGCTGGAATCTCCTTGCCATGATGGGAATAACAAAATGCAATGCAAAACCCAATCCACCTAGAAATAGTTTGTTTTGACACAGGCTTGCCCTCTGAACTCAAAGCAAAAGAAACAAACAACTGCTGAGACTGCCTAAAATCCTTAGTCCTGCTCAAATAATAACGCAATTGCCTGTGCACATCTAAAGTGTGCAAAATCTTTTCCCCTTTATTTTGGGGTCTGCATAAAAAGTAGGCAAATGAATAGTTTGGTTTAAAGCCACACTAGAAACCACCTTAGGCATAAAAGAAGGATTAGTACGTAATGATACCCTATCCTTATGGAAAATCAAAAGGGCTCAACTGCCATAAGGGCCTGCAATTCAGACACCCTTCTTGCAGAAGTAATAGCCAACAGAAAAGCAGTCTTCCATGACAAGTATTTCAATTCAGCAGTAGCTGCAGGCTCAAAAGGTTGTAGAGTAAGTTTTTCCAACACAAAATTGAGATCCCAAGCAGGAGTAGGAGCTCTACGTGGGGGTCTTATATTCTTTGCCCCTCTAAGAAACTGCTTGAGCAAAGGATGCGAAAACAATGGTGGGTCACAATCATAGTGAGCTGAAATTGCTGCAGCATGAATCTTAATGGAAGAGAAGGACAAACCTTTGTCCAATAACTCAGTAAGATATTGAAGAGCCACACTCAGATTAGGCTCAGAAATCTCCAAATTCTTTGCTGTACTCCAAAACAAAAATCTCTTCCATTTTTCTGCGTACACTTTCCTTGTACTAGGTCTTCTAGCTTCCATAATCACATTTAAAACTTGTTGAGGAAGTTGAGACCTGCTGTGTTTCAACACAGAATATGCCAGGCTGTCAGATGAAGAGAGTGAAGCTTGACATTGAGCAGATGACCGTCCTTCTGAGATAACAGATGTGGAATCAAAGGTAAGGGCCATGGAGGCTTCCTTACCAGACTCCTTAGTAGTGGGTACCAGTGTTGCCGAGGCCAATCTGGAGCTATTAAAATCATCCTCGGCTTGTCTTGTCTGACCTTTAAGAGCACCTTTGGAAGAAGAGGCAGAGGTGGAAAGGCATACACATGAAGATTTGTCCAACTGAAAGACAGAGCATCCACTTTCCAAGCTGTGTGATGAAACCCCTTTGTGCAAAACTTTGGCAGCTGGTGGTTTAGTGGAGAAGCGAACAGATCTATGTCTGGAGTTCCCCATGACACTGTCAATTTCTGAAATACATGAAGATCCAGTTTCCACTCGTGGGGATCCATGATTTGTCTGCTTAACACATCTGCTAAGGAGTTCTGTGCTCCCGGCAGAAACCTTGCCTGAAGAGTTAGTTGCAAGCTGAGCGCTGTCTCCCATAAAATCATTGCTTGCCTGCATAGAGGATAAGAATGTGTTCCCCTTGTTTGTTGATGTACCACATGACAGTTGTGTTGTCTGTTAGAATCAACACCTGCCCTGGAAGAAGTAACTCCTTGAAAGCCATTAATGCAAACTGGACTGCTAACATCTCCTTCATGTTGATATGTAGATGCTGTAGTCTGGCAGGCCACTTGTCTTGTATCCACTTTCCATTTAGATGAGCTCCCCAAGCAATGTCCGAGGCATCTGTCGTTAAAATCTGACTCGCCTCTGGTCGGGTCACAGAGAGTCCCTTGTTTAGGTGACATTCCTGAGCCCACCACAAAAATTCTTTTTGAAGGCAAGGTATTATTTGAATGACAGTGTCCAAATCCTGGCAGTGCTGTGTCCATACATTTTGAGATACCATTGTAGCTTCCTCATATGCAGTTTGGCATTGGGAAGCACCAGAATACAAGATGCCATGAACCCTAATGCTTGAAGGACTGTCCTTGCAGTCAGCACGGACTGATGAGATAGTTGATGGAAGTAAAGTGATAGACTCTTTTGTTTGTCCGGGGTTAAAAAGGCCATCTGGGCTGCTGTATTCAGTCTCACACCCAGAAAGCACATGTCTTGAGAGGGTACTAGACTGGACTTTATTTCGTTCACAGAATACCCTAGGCATCTTAGCACTGCTATAACATATTCCAGATGCTGTAGAAGGTCTTCCTTTTCTTGAGCCAGAATCAGGCAGTCGTCCAAGTAAGGATAGATTTGAATTCCTTTTAGCCTGAAGTAAGCTATCACTGGAGCCAGAACCTTTGTGAATACTCTGGGCGCAGTAGATAAGCCAAAGGGCAATGCAGAGAACTGATAATGAGAATTTCCAGCTCGAAAACGCAGATACTTCCTGCAACTTAGTCGTATAGGCACATGAAGGTAAGCTTCCTTGAGATCTAAAGTTACCATCCAGTGACCTTTGCCCAGCAGAGGTAAAAGTTGTTGTAACGTCAACATCTTGAACTTGGGAATGTCCAGATAAGTGTTGAGGATAGATAAATCCAAAATTGGTCTCCACGTGTTCCCCTTCTTTGGTACTAGGAACAGGCGAGAATAAAATCCTAGGCCCCTTTCTGAGACAGGGACTGGCTGAATGGCCCCTATTTGGAGTAACTGAGAAATTTGCTTGTGAGCCTCTTTCCTTTGTGGAGGAGGAACGTCTGGCATGCCTTTGAATGGGGGCAATGTATGGAAATAAAACCTGTAACCATGGTGAATGATATCCAACACCCATCTGTCTTGAGTAATTAAATCCCAATTTTCTTTGAAAAGAGACAGTCTTCCTCCCAGAGGAGCTGCCAGATGAGAATCTACTGGCAGCTGAAAAGGCAGGTCATTGGGTCTGTTTACGAAAGGACTGACCCCTGCCCTCACCAGAAGTCTGAGCAGGTGAACTCCTGTTCTAGGCCTAAAAGCACCTTGAGCTCTGCCCCTACCACGTCTAGACCTACCCCTAGACTGGGAATCATAAGCAGGATATGTCCATCCCTTAGTAGGCCAATTTCTACTAAACTTGGTGGCTGCACCTGCAAAAAATCTTTAACAGTTTGCATAGACTTAGCTTTGTCTTCCATTTTCTTCAAAACTGCTTCCACAGGTGAACCAAACAACACATCAGACTGTAAAGGAGCATCCAAAATCCTTGTCTTAACATGCTCAGCTAAATTCTGATCCCTCAACCAGGCATGCTCATGAAGAACAGAACTAGTGGCAGCCACCCTCGAGGAGGCCTGTACAGCATCAAAACCACATTGCAAAGAATGCTTACCCACTTGTTCAGACACATGAACTAAATCCAGCAACTCTTTACACTCAATACCTTCCGCCAAAGCATCCACTTTAGATTTCAATTGTGAAAGGAGATAATTTTGATATTTTAGCATGTGAAACTGACAATTCAATGCCCTCATGGCTAAAGTGGAAGAAGTATACACTTTCTTTCCCCATCTATCCAAAGCCCTTGCCTCTTTATCAGTGGGAACAGGGTTTTTAACAACAGAGGCCTTAACACCTTTAGGTCCCTGAGAAACAGTCTCCGGGTCTGCCCTAGGACTCTTAAAAAGATACTTATGAGCCTCAGGCACCCTATAGTACCTATCAGGTTTAACAGGAGCAGGAGGCAAGGAATCAGGGTTCAGGGAAGCCTCTGCAAAAACATCTTCTACCACATTCAACACAGGAGGTATAGCTAAGGGCCTATGCTGGGGTAAAAACAAGAATTCCCTAAGTCTTTTCCTAGAATCAGAGTAATCTTGGCCTTCCCATTTAAAGTGCTCCCTCATGGAATGCAGAGTTTCTGAAAATGAGAAATCCTCAGGAGGAGAAGCTGTAGGAGTGGAATCATCCACATCAGAATCAGAATAAGGAGGATACTCCTGTACATCTTCCGCAGAAGACTCAGAAGCCTCTGAACACTGTTCAAAACTCTCAAACTCAGGTTCCACCCTAGGCCTCTTATCAGGAGGGGGCATAGAACCTCTAATCAGAGTAATTAAATCTTCTGCCATTTTAAGCATATGTTTCTTAGGCACAGAACCTGAAGTGCTAGGAGAAGCCCCCACTGAAGCTAAACTTGGCCTACCTCTCAAAGAGGTTTTGGAAACAGAAGGAGAAGCTCTAACTACCTTGGGAAGAGAGGGAAGAACAGTTACCTGAGAAGCCCCCTCAGCCTGGCCTACTTCCTGAGAAGGCACATCCTGCAACAGTAAAGTCTCAGCCTGAGACTCCAAAGAGACTCCTGGCAAAACCTCTGGCTCCACTGAGCCTTCTAAAGAGCCGACGTCTGGGACTGCCGGTTCATCAACCCTAGGCTTCACTGCTTTGTCCTTGCGCTTTTTGGACGAAGCGGGCGTCGGAGCATCCGACGGCATTTTATAATTACAACGCTTCCCAAACACTAACCTGGCACAGTCTAACCGTCTCTTAATAGTGCGTTTGTTAAATCTAGCACAAGAGCGGCATCCAACAAAAGTGTGCTCAGGCCCTAAACAAGGTATACACAAGGTATGGTAATCCCTATGAGGTATCTGTTTCCCACAAGAAATACAGTTATTCACTTTTCTGACATCCGGTTAAATACTGAGGCAAGAAAAACCAAAATGTTCCCAACGGGTACTTAGCCAACTTTGATTCGGTCTGAAACTCCGACTTCAGAAAATTTCAGAACGCCAACCTGCACTCGCAAAACTGCTTCTGCATCGGACCATGCGGCAAAAAAGACTGAGGATATGGCGTCGGTCATGCGCATTAGTACCCTGACGTACTGACGTCAGTCTAATGCGCCCTGACCGACGTCAGCCTTATACTTTGGTATTCGGGCCGACTGGACAGCGGACTACCCCAATTGTTAGGACTGCAGCAATGTGGAACGAAGAACATCTTCCCACTAAAGGCATTGGGAAGTAGCAGACAAATTTAGTTTGGAGTCCTACTACTTTTCACCTGCACACGATATAGCAAGGATCATTTACTGCAGTGAGAGTTTTCATACCTCAGCATGAGAGTGTGGGGGAAGGTCTGTCAATTCTTTTAGAACTACAAAATAATCTGTTTACAAAAGCCTGCTATTTACCTACTTTCTTTCGCTGGAAGTAATAACAGGGTATTTTTGCTTCTAGTATTAACAACTATTTATAGCATAGAACAAGCTGTGACAGGCACATAAATGAAGCTCAGTCAGAGAAACATAGAAGTAGCTCTGTTACAGAAGGTGTGCTTAGATGACAGTGCTTCACAGCCCTGCCATTCTATTTTAAAGGAAAACTATGCCCTCGAGTACATGAAAACTCAACAGTGAGTTTTCTTTTATCCCTACAACTTCATCCCAGGTTCGTGCATTTGAATTAAAGCAGTTAAAAGATTCTGAATTCTTTATTTCATCACTGTGGTAGCATAGTGCTGAAAAGTTCACCCCCTTTCATTATTCATAGGTTCATAGGTGTTTACTAGGCTAATGACCACAAGGGCCTTTTTAAGCCTAGCCATGCATCCCAAATCTTTGACGAGTTCTGATACCCTTGATAAGTGTAAGCGTGGGCCTGGGAGATGAACCATTTACAGGTTACCTGTTTGCATCAGAGACATAGCTGCCAAACCAGGGATGAATTTCCAGTTTCCCATCCAATTGTCCAAGTTGCACTTGAATTAGATTAGGGAGGAACTCTGCTTCACATGGATGGGGAGCCTGTTCCATAGATGGGGTAGTCTCTGGGATACATACCTATCTCTCCAGCAGGTCCTATTTATATCACAGGCAAGGTTTAAGTCTTTAGAATGGGTAATTCTGGTACTGTTTGTTTTGCGGATATGCAGGAGGTCCATCAGAGTAGGGTCTGACAATGCTCTGTATGCCAGGCATAGATCTCCCCTCAAAAGCCTGTAAGAGACAGAATACAGGGATAGGGTCTCGAGGTGGTCTGCATAGGACATATTACTTATGCCCTGTATTCTTTTAGTGAGGAACCCCTGTGGATGCTCCAATTGTTGGATATGCCTGGTTAGGTACATACCAAAGGGGGCATTGTACTCCATGATAGGTCTGATTAATGCTGAATACAGTGTAATAAGGACTTCCTTGGACTTAAATGCCATACTTTTGTTTATAAGTTGTGCAACATAGAATGATTTCCTCACCACTGTAGACCTGTGATGATCAAAGGCTAGATTACTGTCTATGTGTGTCCCTAAGTCCCTGACTACTGGGTCAACTCTAAGGGTGTGTTGTCAATATGATAGCTACCAGGGATGGGTGAATTTCCAAAGGATACTATTATGCATTTCTTGGCATTTAGTTTTAGTCCATGACTCTGATACCAGTTGTTTGTCTGTGTGAGCCCCTCCTGGAGAATATTTGTGTCAGTGTGAGATTCAATGACCGTTCCTAATTTGCAATCATCTGCAAATTTAGTCAGCCAGAGACCACTGACATTGGCTTTCACTTCTGAGAAGTAATGCCAAAAAAGAACAGTCCAAGGACTGATCCCTGAGGTACTCCACTTGTGACTGGCCTCTTTGTAGAGGTGGAGTCCCCAGTTCTAACTTCCTGGGTCCTGTCTGTGAGCCACTTGGCTATCCACTGGGTGACATATGGGTTTGTACCTAACCTCATGAGTTGGTCAACAATGCCCGAGTGGGCTATTGTGTCAAATGCCTTGGCCAGGTCAAGGTATGCAGTGTGAATGATTTTGCCCTCATCCATTGCTTTAGTGACCTTCTCAAAGAAGTCCACCAGGTTGAGTAGGCATGAGCTGCCCTTGACTAAACCAAACTGGGTTGGTTCCAGTGCCTGGAGGTTTACTATACCTCTATTGATTATCTCCATGATAATTTTTTCCATGACTTTACATATAAGACTAATGAGACTTATGGATCTGTAGTTTCCATGGTCTGTAGATGGCTCACCTTTGTGCAGAGGGATGACTGTTGCCTTTCTCCATTCATGAGGCATGAAGCCTGTTTGGAGGCTACAGTTAAATAGTAATTCCAGAGGCCCTGATAGGCCATGTTTCATGCTATTTAGAAGGCATCCTGGGATATTGTCTGGAGCCACTGATGCAGTGTTCTTGGCATTAGAGAGAGAGAGAGCATTAAGGATCTGTTCCCTAGTGATAGTAGGGGGGAGTTATATTTGATGGTATTTCCTGTGGGAAGGTTAAGGGGGAGAGAGGGGTAAAATTGGAGCTGAATTTATCAGCCAGGAGGTTTGCTATATCTTCTGGCTCAGTATAGGTGGCTCCATTTACAATGAGCTCTGCACACAATTGTGTATTGCCTTTGAGGCTGCGGACATAGGTAAAAAATGCTTTGTGGTTGTTCTTGGCCTGGGAGGCCAAACTTAGCTAAAATTTGGCTTTAGTAGACTTTATTTATCCTCTGAGTTGTTTGCTTAGTTTAATAAGAGTGCTTTTATCCTGCTGGGTGCTGCATCTCCTAATTTTTGGCATGATTTTCTTCCTCCTGTTATATATCTGATTGATTTTGTGATTCCACCAGGGTGGCTTGTTTTTTGAGTTAGTTCTGTACTTCTTTCTGGTGGATACAGCTGTCTCTATACAGCTATTAACATGCCTGTACCGAGTTTCTGTGAACAGTTCTGTATAGGCAGAAGTGTTCTCAGGGTTTACAGAGGCTTGAAATTTTGCCAGGTTCTCACTTAATAGCAGGAAGTTAGCCTTTGAATAGTTCCTGAATATTCCCAGGTTTAGCTGGGGGTCCAGGTTTTATTTTTACTTCAAAGGAGATCATTTTATGGTCCGATCATACCAGAGCAGGCATTACAGTAAGAGGTGTGCAGCACTCTCCCGTCGAGAGGACCAGATCCAGTATGGTTGCACCCCTAGTTGGTGTATTGACTATCTGGTCCAGGGAGTTTGTTTACAAAATCCAGGAATCTCTGTGCATGTATGTTTGATGTCGTATAGTATTCCCAGTCAATAGTGGGTAATTAAAGTCATCCATATATATGATATTGGTCTGGATGGTTAGTGTTTCTAATAAGTTTAAATACATGGTATAGGTTTCCTGGGTCATAGAGGGGGACCTACAGTTTGCAAGGAAATGATATTGGATTTTACCTATGGTGATTTGAACATGGAGCAGCTCAAGTGCATTGTCCTGTTTGACCAGCTTTTAAGTATATTTATTTTTGATGTGAATGGAGACACCTGCACCTTTAGTCCCTGCCTGTGAAGTAGCTGGTCTAAATGTGTGGAAGGCATTATAACCTTGCACTGTTGTTCATCTAGTGCATCGTGTCCTTTCTGGAGGAATTTCTCTCCTCCCTCATTAAGTATCTTCAACACAGTGAAATGTGTAGTTCCTTCTGCTTAGGCCCTGCCCACACTGTGATGTAGGCTTTGTATGTACAGGCCAAGGTAATAGCTGTTATAAAAGTAGTGGACGTGTTGTGGGACACGTTATTGTTGTGGAAATATTCCTTCAACAACGGTTTCTCTCAGGTGTTAAAACAGTATCAGAGCATATCTTTTAGAGTTAAACTGTGGCCGAAGTCTTCGGAACCAGCAAACACACAAAGTTTATTAGCTTACATAAGTTTTTAATTTTTATTTTACTGCCTAAAATGCTTTGCCTATGAAATGCATTAGCAATTTTTTTTTTCTTTTTCATTTTGCTAGTAATCGTCAGCTGTTAAAAGTGTCAGGTAGAAGAAATGCAATAAACTATGGTGTAGTACTGAAATTTTCCTGCATCTTGTATTAGTTGTCTTCTGTGCTGCTGAAAACTAGATCAGGAAGTTACAGTGCTAAGTTATAGTGTATTATGCATGTGGGTATTTGCAATTGACCCCAGATGTTTATTTTCTTATTCATTTTTTCATTAAACATGTCATCCAAAGCCTGTCACTGTGCACAATTTATGCTAGTGGGAACGTTATTGGCAGGATTTAATTGTAGGCTTATGAAATGACATTGATTAATTGGCATACTGTAGGTTAAGGTAGAGTTAAAGGGACAGTGTCAAAGATGCAGGTTCCAGAACACTTTTCTTTTTTCTTTGCCAATGCATACTTTACTTTAAGTAGTATGCAGTGACATACTTTAAGTAGTATGCAGTGACATACTTTAAGTAGTATGCAGTGACATACTTTAAGTAGTACGCAGTGACACACTTTAAGTAGCATGCAGTGACATACTTTAAGTAGCATGCAGTGACATACTTTAAGTAATACGCAGTGACATACTTTAAGTAGTATGCAGTGACATACTTTAAGTAGTACGCAGTGACATACTTTAAGTAGCATGCAGTGACATACTTTAAGTAGTATGCAGTGACATACTTTAAGTAGTACGCAGTGACATACTTTAAGTAATACGCAGTGACATACTTTAAGTAGTATGCAGTGACATACTTTAAGTAATACGCAGTGACATACTTTAAGTAGTATGCAGTGACAACTTTAAGTAATACACAGTGACATACTTTAAGTAGTACGCAGTGACATATTTTAAGTAGTATGCAGTGAACCCATGTCATTGATCTTTCACTTCTTTAATTTATGTACAGTTTCACTATTTTTCTTCAAGAGCATCCCACTCTCAGTCAGGCCAGGTAATACAACCCATATTGTGATGTCATCGTGCACACCCCTTTCCCATCCTGTGCTGTTTAAATATGACCCTAGCTAAGCTTTCCCAGGATTGTTTTCATTCCCTAGGGGAAAAAAAAGCACAGCTGATTTTCTTCTGATCATTTCCAAATCTGACCTTCATTTGCCATACCTCCCTTATGTACCGATACATTACTTCAACTGTCTTGATGTGATACAAAAGGAAGTGCAATTACAGAAAGTTGATTGTGCCAGATCTAACATAATACATGTAAAAAATAACATTGAATATGCTGCAATAGACTGGAAGTTATATCGCTTACATGCATTATATGGACTGATTGCTTCCAAGCTTCATTCAGTAACTGCTGCTTGTAACCCTAAAACTGCTTGCTCCAAATGTAACAAGCGCTTGTATCCAGTGCTTAATGGCAGAAATGTTTTTTTTCTTTGTTTGGGGTGGGGTGGTCAGTAACTACATTGGCAGAGCTATCAACAATAATTTAAGTATCTTCCAAACTGTCATGGCAGGATGCATTTTCTGAATACATGACTAACAGTCCTTTGTCTAAGATTTGCAACAAGCACTGCTGTGGGGAAATACAAACACTGGCACCAGATCATAGGATCATAGAAAGTTACTAGGCTATTCGCCCTGAGGCCCTTATAAGCCTAGCCAAGAATTTAGCCCATGTTCCAAGTCAGCACTCAATGTCACTGTCCAGCAGGGAAACAGGTGGAATCCCAGGCATGTATTTTCTGTTCCCCATCTATTCTGGAGGGTAAAAATGGAATGAATTCAGCTAGAGAAGGAAAAGTAGGAACCTTTAAGTGTGGATGATGTTCACAGTGCCCATATATTTGTACAAGAGAGACTATCTACATTAATAGTAGGGACTTCCTGATTCAGAGTAAACACTTTGCGAATCTAGTGGGATAGTGTATGTAGGGTTGTGTGACCACTGCGATGCATTTTATGTGGGTAAATCAGAAAGGAAACTGAAAAATAGAATATATGAGCACAATTATGAAATTAGGACGAAATGCACAAATAATGCACTTTATAGGCATAAGGGGAGGGGGCAGGTTCTGGGGATGTCCTGATTTACTGATGGGGGACAGAGGGGTGAAGTTTTCATGGAACCTGTCTGCCAGCAGTTTGGCTATATCTATGGCATTTGTGTACGTGATGTCCTTGACCACCAGTTCTGAGCAGATCTGGGGGCTTCCTTTGAGATTGCGGACATATGTGAAGAAGGCCTTATGATTGTCTTTAGTAGATGTGCCCAGTTTGGACTTGAAGTTTGCTTTGGAGGATTTCACTAGTGCTCTTATTTACTTGTTCTGGCTAATGAGAAATTGCTTCCTATTAGGCACCTGCTCCTTCTTGGTCCCGGACAGCAATTTTTTCCTTTTATTATAGAGTTTATTTATTGCAGATGTCCACCAGACAGGTTTACTCTTCCTTGAGGAGGATGATTTCATTCTGTTGTGTATTCCTGATCCCATGCAGCTATATAAATACTCACATAGTACATTGGTGTATGTTTGGACATATGTGCCAGTTCCTATGGAGGGGGAGGGGGATGTGAAGCTGTTTATACCTTCCCTCAGGAGGTTGTCCCTAGCTGGGGGTTGGTTCAAAGGAGATGATGACTTCAAAAGTGACCGCTTTGTGGTCGGATCTTACCAGGAATGATGACACTGTAGGGATGCTGCAGTGGTTACTCATGTTTGTTAATATCAAGTCCAATATTTTTTCACCTCTTGTGGGGGTGTCGACCAACTGGTCCAAGGCATTTGCATTGACAAAATCAAGGAATCCCTGAGCATTTGTGTTTTCATGTGAGCATTTCTTCTAATCTATGGTTGGATAGTTAAAGTCAACCAGGATCAGGGTAAAGGGTTGAATCTTGATATATTTGAAGAGGTCCAGATAGGTGGAGTGGGCATCTTGAGTCAAAGTTGGGGGCCTCTAGCTAGCTATGATTTGAACAAGGGTCTTGTCAGTTGTTAACTGTACAAGTGTCTCCTGTGTGTCATACTGTCTGACTGGCCTGGAGGTGTGTATGTCTTTTATATATATTGCAAGTCCATCTCCTTTTGCTTTGCTGCCCACGCTTTGGGGGTCTAAATGTATGATAGGATGAGTAACCTGGTATGGCTGGAGTACTCTCCGCAGCTTTGAACCAGGTTTCTGTGACTGCACAAATATCAGCATCTTCCAAGGTAATAGGCAGTTTGCTGCAGTTACTATGGCACCCGCAGCCTATTTACATAATGCATGTGACTAGCTCAGACCCTTGCTGCTGTTCTGCACACCAGTTCTCTGAAATGTCCTACTATGCATTTGTCACACAGATTTCTACTATTGTATTCCTCCCCCTGCAACTGTGAGTATTGTACTCGGAAAGAAGTGGAAAGAGCAAGAACCAAAACTAAAAACATCGAGCAGTCTCTAAGAAGTCAGTACCTGTGCTCAACAAACCTCACAACTCTCCAAATTACTAACACAATTCCTGTCCTTGTAGCAAGTTTATGAGTGATCTTTAAAATCTGCCCCTGTTTGGGCTTTTGTTTCCCCCATTATTTTAGGCTTTATCCAGATTTCTTGTGCTAAGAGGTATCCCTCTCGCAAAGCAAGGAATGAGCCACAACTTGTAACCACTGGTACCAAATCCCCTGTACAGTGATAACACTACATATTGTATTCAAAGACCAAGCCTAGGCAGTGAGTCACCACACAAACAACAATTCCCAGATAAAACTGCATCAAAAGAAATACATGCGCTGCCATATCCAGCTCCAAAAAATAGACACTAGCAAACATATAACTAAATTGGGTTGGGACGGTGGCCTAATGGTTAAGGTGTTTGCCTTACAAACACAGGGTGCAGGGTTTGAGTCTCACAAAGGATAATTAGCTAGGCTTAAAATGGCTCACAAATGCAGTTAGCCTAGTACTAATCTATGAACCTATAAACCAAAGTTCAGTAAACTATGGGGATTACTTCCTGAACATGGAAAAGGCAAGGGTGCTGGAACTATAAATAAAGCCATGAACTCTGCCCCCCGGCCCATGCTTATTTTTTTTAAATATAATTTTTCAAATCAGGAAGCAAACGGCAGGCTGCGAGTCTCGCTACCCACTGTAACCACGGGTGTCCCCTGTACTGTTCCTACATATAAGGTTAGTACTTCGGTCAGGAATCCCTCCGGTCATAGTGAGGACGTCTGAAGATACCCTGCTCCCAGGCATAACAAACACCTCCCAAAGTGGAAAAGGCACAACTCAAAGCATACAGGGACAACTCAGTCTGTAACAACGAGTGTCCCCTGTACTATTCCTACATATAAGGTTAGTACTTCGGTCAGGAATCCCTCCGGTCATAGTGAGGACGTCTGAAGATACCCTGCTCCCAGGCATAACAAACACCTCCTAAAGTGGAAAAGGCACAACTCAAAGCATACAGGGACAACTCAGTCTGTAACAACGAGTGTCCCCTGTACTATTCCTACATATAAGGTTAGTACTTCGGTCAGGAATCCCTCCGGTCATAGTGAGGACGTCTGAAGATACCCTGCTCCCAGGCATAACAAACACCTCCTAAAGTGGAAAAGGCACAACTCAAAGCATACAGGGACAACTCAGTGTATGTAGCTCTAAGGGCAATATTATAACAGCATTCTACTATTATCTAGCATCCTACCAGTGTATGTGATAGCAGCCTGCCGCAAGCCCCCTGAATCCATAGTTATCCCCCGTCTGCTCCTAATAACCCCATAAAGCACTACAAGTGTTGTGCAGAATCCTAGTGCTGGAAATCACCCCCTTTTCGCCACCAGGTGGCAGCATTTTTGCCTTAAAAAGGTCCTGCTAAACCCACTCTTATTAGACCTGAAGGCTTACCAAATAGGATTTATTTCTGCCCCTAACAGAGTTTTCTACTTAACAAGTTCCCTTTCTCCCTAGTTTTTTTTCCCTTTTTTTTGAAGGAATTACAATAGTTCCTGAACACACTACTAGTACAGAAACCACACTAGATACAATCCCACTCCCTGGCTTTACCTGCAGTTGTAATCCTGTTCACTGATTGTTTCTCCCGAGCCACCTCACCTCTCGGCTCAATACCCCTCCCCTGTAGTCCCTACCTCATCCCCTCCCACAAAGACCCATATCCGCCCCAAGTTTTCATAGCAGTGGTGTTCTCTGTGGCGCCATTTTCAAATCAGGAAGCAAACGGCAGGCTGCGAGTCTCGCTACCCGGTAGGTTTGAACTGTAATGCAAATGTACATTGTTTAATGTAAATCATCTGCCTCAATGTGTTTGGTTTTAAATGTATTAGTCTGTTATAACACAATGCAAAATAACCATAGCTTGTGATGTTAAATCCACTATGCTACAAACGCTGTACTGGTGACATGTGCATAGAATGACCCTTTAGATATCCTCGGCAGCTTTGTTACTGTTGGGTCTATAGCGACTGTAACATATAAGGTTACAGACACTTAATATAAAAACTAAAAGCTCTGTTTGTTTGGCTTTACTTGCTACGAACGCTGTACTGGTGATACGTGCATAAAACGACCCTAAAGATATCCTCAACAGCCTGTTACTGTTGAACCTTTAGCGACTGTAACATATAAGGTTACAGAACTTTAATATAGAACACTGAAGCTTCGTTTACTTGTTCTGTTTGACTTTAACAGTAATATCTACCTCTGATACCAGTGGAATGACTCGTATAACTGCTGAAAAGTGCTGATAGACATATATATATATATATATATATATATATATATATATATATATAAATATTAGTGTAATGTCCACAGGCTATAGGAACTGTTGCAAGTACATTATCCATGTTAAACGCTAATATTGTGTGTGTTTTATGCAAGCGTACATTTTTTTTTTTTTTTTTTTACTAATTAAGTAGTGGCTCTGATTTTTTAGCGTTAGGCCACTGTTTACTTCTTTGCAGGACCTCCCGACCTTATTGTATAGTGTGTTATTAGTGCATTTCTACAGCTATTAGTATTTACTATGTCGCTTATGCTGAAAGACCTAGTAAACCTAGTCGATCCTACATTTTTATTAAAACTCATCTGAATGTATGTTTTCAGGTCATCCTGACCTTACTGAAAAGTGAATAGAAATATTTTTATTTTCTAATTCCAAAATTAGCGTACCTATACAGTCGCTAGCACCTGCGCTAGTGTTGGAGCGAAGTGAAACACATAGTGGCTCCTAGAGGCTTTAGATTCCTCCCAAGAGTTGCTAATTTTCTCACTGTGCACAGGAACCTTATTCATAGGAAAACATTTTATAAACAGGAACAGTGTACTTGTGCATTGAATAACTAATCAAACTATATTATACAGTTAGATCTTCTTGAGTTAACAATTACCTTGAGTGTGCATAGAATAATCATATCCATGTGAATACATTTTAGTTCGACTAGCTAACAAAGGCATTGTATTTTATATTAATTAGAATGTTTGTTTATTACAAGTGCATTCCTTGAGTTAACAGGGGCACTGAATTTAACAATTCTGAGCTTACAAGGGCATTGTATTTCATTTTGTATAGAGTGTTTGTTTGTTACAAGTGCATTCATTGAAGTTAACAGGGGCACTGAATTTAACAAATCTGAGCTTACAAGGGCATTGTATTCCATTTTCTATAGAGTGTTTGTTTGTTACAAGTGCAATCCCTGAGTTAACAGGGGCACTGAATTTAATAGTGTTACTCCTACTTTATATCACTAATCTACCTCCCATTTCTTCCTCATCTATCCTTATTTCACAGCTGTCTCTTCCTCTGCCGCTTATTCTACTCTTTCTTCTACTACAGTAGAGGTTGCTCCCTCCTCCTATCTATCTTCCCAATTTTACTCTTGGTATTTCTCTATCCTTGACTCACGTTGGTACTATTCCCTCTCACACTGAACGCTCCTTTCTCTATTCCTATCCTACACACAATCCTCCTCCTACTTTCCTGATGTACTAAGGTTTTTTTGTCTCTCCTCTCCTTACAGCTGTAACCACGGGTGTCCCCTGTACTATTCCTGCATATAAGGTTAGTACTTCGGTCAGGAATCCCTCCGGTCATAGTGAGGACGTCTGAAGATACCCTGCTCCCAGGCATAACAAACACCTCCCAAAGTGGAAAAGGCACAACTCAAATCATACAGGGACAACTCAGTGTATGTAGCTCTAAGAGCAATATTATAACAGCATTCTACTATTATCTAGCATCCTACCAGTGTATGTGATAGCAGCCTGCCGCAAGCCCCCTGAATCCATAGTTATCCCCTGTCTGCTCCTAATAACCCCATAAAGCACTACAAGTGTTGTGCAGAATCCTAGTGCTGGAAATCACCCCCTTTTCACCACCAGGTGGCAGCATTTTTGCCATAAAAAGGTCCTGCTAAACCCACTCTTATTAGACCTGAAGGCTTACCAAATAGGATTTATTTCTGCCCCTAACAGAGTTTTCTACTTAACAACTTCCCTTTCTCCCTATTTTTTTTCCTTTTTTTTGAAGGAATTACAATAGTTCCTGAACACACTACTAGTACAGAAACCACAATAGATACAATCCCACTCCCTGGCTTTACCTGCAGTTGTAATCCTGTTCACTGATTGTTTCTCCTGAGCCAACTCACCTCTCGGTTCTTCCCGCTCCGTTCGCCCTACGGGCTCACTCCGCTCCCCTACCCTACCCCCAAATTCCACCCACCCCCAGTGCATCTACATTTATAGCTAACCCTGACAACCAATCCAATCTCCACACCAATCACCACCTCCTTTCAATTACACTCAGACACACCCAAGCCAAACACCCCACCCAGTAGCCAAACTAAAGATCGAGCACCCAGCCACTAACACACCCATCTTACTTCCTATCTAAATATCTCTAGTAGCTACACTAACCATGAAATTCATACCACTAGCTCTAACTCTAACTCTCACCACACTAACATTCACCACATCCACACCCACTAACATACCATTAAACAATTCATTCCACACAACACATTCTTACACACACACAGACAAACACATATATTTCAAATCTGCTATACGCTATTTAGTGACAGCTCATTATTCTACATATATAAAACCCCTACCACTCAGACTCTCAAAAAACAAGCACTACCTAAAACAAATATAGATCTAGCACATGCTATAAAACTCAAACTAATCTACAAAAAAATGTTTACTAATCTCAGGAGACATACACCCCAACCCAGGTCCATACAACAACATCCTCTCACACAAACAAACATCAGACCTACTTATTATAAACCTAAACTCAAGAAGTATATCAAACAAACTGCATGACCTACACACATTCATAGCCCAATACTCCCCAGATTTACTAACTATTACTGAAACCTGGCTAAAACCCTCCACCCAAAATGAAGAAATTCTTCCATCAGGCTATAACATCCTAAGACTAGACAGAAATGCTAAAAAGGGAGGCGGAGTTGCTATTCTATTTAAAAACACACTCAACCTCCAGCCTCTGCAAACCCCACTTCCCAAATTCCAAAATGCTGAAACATTAGGCTCAGTTCTATCTCTAAACAACAAAAAGATAATTAACATCCTTTGCAGTTATATCCCTCCAGGAAATAACTCGGCAACAATAAAGGAAATCTTACAATGGGCTACAACCAACCTGCCACAAGAAACCATCCTGTTAGGAGACCTAAATCTTGATTGGCAATCCTGTAACTCTAGCAATCCCACAAACCATATTAACTTATTCGGTTTCTCTCAACAAATTCAAGAACCTACCAGAGTGGATAAAAAAATCCAAGAAACAGTCAACTCTTGATTGGACTTTAGTAAATTTCCCTAGTCAAAATTATCTCACAGGCTGTCTATCTGACTCACTCAGCGATCACTGCCCCACTTTCCTTCTTCGTAAAAAGTTAAACATAGCCAAACCCATACTGTATAAGGAAACTAGAAATGAGCACAAGGTAAATCCACAAATTCTCAATAGTATATTACGACAATGTAATTGGTAGCCATTACATAGTCTGGAACTAGACCAGGCAGTTAAACTATTCAATAGTACTTTTATGAATGTTTTGAATACAGTAGCTCCCATTAGAAAACTTAGAACCAAAGTAAACTATGCCCCTTGGCTGACTAGGACCACAAAAGGCTTACTACAAGCCAGAGATAATGCCTGGAAGATCTGGAAAAAGAACAATACTACCTTAAATAGACAGAACTATCAACAACTTCGTAATCAAGCCAAAAGACAAACAAAGCTAGACAAACAAAGCTACTTCCTAAATCTCCAAAACAAACATTCTAAAAAAACCCCAAAAGTTCTGGCATGCTATTAACTCCCTTCTAAAACCTGGTAAAACTACTACCCCAGCTCCCAACACAAATACCACTAATGACAACTTAGCCTCTCAATTCAACCATCATTTCATAGACTCTATTCTATCACTATCTACTCTGCTATCTAGCAATAACCCTATATCCACCCCCACTAAGGACCATAGGAATATACCATATTTTACTCTCTCTCCCATACCAACCTCCATAGTCAAAAAGCTACTCTCAAAACTAAAACCTACCACTCTTGCAGCTGATGGCCTACCCACTAATTTCCTAAAACTAGCAGCTGAATCTCTAGCCTACCCTGTCTCAATTCTGATTAACTGCTCCATCAAAGAAGCTTACATCCCTCAACTATAGAAGGTATCACATATTATCCCACTACACAAAGGTGGAAACTCCTACGAGCTATCAAACTACCGCCCCATTGCTATCCTATCCCCCCTGTCCAAACTCCTTGAAAAATGTATTCATACCCAAGTGATGCATTTCTTAACCTCACATAATCTCCTCTCCACAACCCAGCACGGCTTCCGCCCAAACCACAGTACAACCACTGCTCTTCTGTCTTTCACTAACCAGGTTAACCAACTCAGAAATAACAACAACTTTGTATCTGCCATATTCATAGATCTCTCTAAGGCATTTGACATGGTCTCACATAACCTACTACTACACACACTAACATCATTATCCTTTGCCCCCTCTACAACTGCTTGGTTCAAAAACTATCTCTCTGATAGGAAACAATCAGTCAAATGGCAAGGAGCCCTATCACCCTTACTATCATCCACCATAGGTGTTCCACAAGGCTCAATAGGAAACAATCAGTCAAATGGCAAGGAGCCCTATCACCCTTACTATCATCCAACATAGGTGTTCCACAAGGCTCAATAGGAAACAATCAGTCAAATGGCAAGGAACCCTATCACCTTTACTATCATCCACCATAGGTGTTCCACAAGGCTCAATAGGAAACAATCAGTCAAATGGCAAGGAGCCCTATCACCCTTACTATCATCCACCATAGGTGTTCCACAAGGCTCAATAGGAAACAATCAGTCAAATGGCAAGGAGCCCTATCACCTTTACTATCATCCACCATAGGTGTTCCACAAGGCTCAATAGGAAACAATCAGTCAAATGGCAAGGAGCCCTATCACCCTTACTATCATCCACCATAGGTGTTCCACAAGGCTCAATAGGAAACAATCAGTCAAATGGCAAGGAGCCCTATCACCTTTACTATCATCCACCATAGGCGTTCCACAAGGCTCAATACTAGGCCCATTACTATTCACTATTTTGGAACCCTATCACCCTTACTATCATCCACCATAGGCGTTCCACAAGGCTCAATACTAGGCCCATTACTATTCACTATTTTCACCAACAGACTACACACCTCCACACTGCATGCATCACTCATACAGTATGCTGATGACTCCACCTTAATCTGCTCAGCCCCATCCCTTACCACTCTTCAAAACCTTACCCAGGAATCCTTCAACGCCACTGAAAAATGGATTACTGATATCCAACTGATTCTTAACCCCAACAAGACAAAACTACTACTATTCACCCCAACCAAATACAAACCCACACCCCTCTTTTTCACTATCACTTCCAAAAATGGCACCACAATCTCCCCCTCCCCCCACACAAAACTCCTTGGCATTGAAATAGATAATGACCTCCACTTCGATGTCCACATCTCTCAAACCATTAAGAAAGTACATAAAAAATTAGGAACACTGTATAAACACAAACACTTCCTAACAGACCAAGCACGAATCACCCTAGCCCAAACCCACCTTCTATCTACCCTAATGTATGCATCTCCAATCCTAACCCACATTAGGAAAACAGACATGAACAAACTAGAGTCATGTTACAATAAGATTGCTAAATTCGCCAATAACTGCTTTTCATAGCCATCATTGCCTTGCTCTAAAAGAGCTACATTGGTTAGAACTTCCTCATTTAATTAGTTACCACCAACTTGTCCTCACCTATAACATCCTAAAGAATCCCCACAAGACTCCTGCCCTGAACCAACTACTTAACCAATACTCAGCAAATCGTCCACTCTGCTCATCCAACAAAACCCTTCTGCATATAACTCAAGCCAACAACACTGCAGGTAAAGCTCTTTTTGCTCATACCATAGCAAAGATATGGAATAACCTCCCCCAGAATATTTCCTCAGCAACTTCTATCACACTCTTCAAAAATCACTCAAATCACACCTCTTGCATTCCTGGCTCTGTCCTTGCATCACATAAATGCTTCCCCGCTCTCCTCAAATACTTCCTACCTTACACTATATTCTGCTTACTATTTCTATATTACAGTACTAACTTCTCCTCAAAACTGCCATACAGGGCCTTCCTGTGCTCACGCTCAAACCTGCACAGCAAAAAGATTGTCTCTCTATACTGGCATATGTGATGTATCTGATGATTGTATTGTTACAATGAAGTCCTTTCATTAGTTTTGAACAAATCACTTTAATCATGTTTTTCTTGCATGTAATATCTTGTATTGTAAATAATATCTAGTATTGCATATATTATCACTAAACATGTAGTATAATACTGGAGCTTTTCTCCCCGGGACTCCGCTGTAAATGGACCTTGCTCCAGTCGGACTTTGCCGGTCAACAAATGTAAAATAAATAAAAATAAATAAATAAAGTTGTAAAAAAGGATATTAAAAAAAATAAAATAAAACAAAAAAGAAAGTGTGCATGTGTAGGTATCCAGCTATCTGTGAGTGTCCGTGAGTGCATGTATGCCGGTGTTTACAAGTCCATATATGTGACTGTATGAGAGTGCATGTGTATATGCAGGTATGTAGGTGTGCGCTAGTGCATGTGTAAATATGAGCGTGTGTGAGTGCATGTATGCAAGTGTTCATGAGTGCATACATGAGAGTGCATGAATATGTGTATATGACTATGCAATTACATTTGTATATGCAAGTGTGCATGACTCCATGTCTGCGAGTGTGAGCTAGTGCATATGTGCGAGTGTGTAGTTACATGTATACGACAGTGCAGTTTATGTGAGTGCCTGTACACAAATATGTGCGTGGGTGTGGGTATGCATGAGTGTGTAGAGGATACAGTAACATACAACACTGCTGTGGGGATCCAGGGAAGCAAGAGATTGCTTTAGAGAACACTATTTTTGTAAACGTTAAAGCATGCATACCTGTCACTTGCACTGATTTTTGCAGAATATCCAGATTTTTGCTAATATTTTTTGGTCTGTTCTCCTCACAAAATTTGATTTGAAACCCCCCTAAATAATTACGTGCATTTGAGTTTCAGACCTAACACAAATGCTGTTATTCTAACAACTTTTTTAAATTTATAAGAGCAATATTTAAAATCTGTCTCTACTATTGGCCCTTTGTCCCATCATTATTTTAGGGTTTCACCAGATTTGTTACACTAACACGTTGAAAGGTATTCACAGCTAAAAAAAATAATGTCTTTCAGCTTTTCCCGGTTAGGGGTCGCTACAGCAGAACTCCAGTCCTGTAATGATTGGCAGTGGATTTTTACTGTGTCGAGGTGCCAGCCTGACACCCAACCTTCAAAGAAGGCACACCCATTCACGTAAGCGCCTACCTGCATGTCTTTAAACGTCACTCGACTGCAGGGAGGACATGCAGACTCCATACAGAAGGCGGTCCAACTGAGAATCAAACTGGAGAACCTCTTGCTGTGAGGTGACAACGCTAACCACTGCACCACCATGGCCTGAAAGGTATTCACAGCTATTTCAGGAAAATAATTATTCATTTTTATTGGAACATTATTTTTTTTCAGTTCAGAGAAAAACTGGCAACTATTACTCAACAGATGCACTTATTTATTTATTTGTGTGTTTATTTATTTAATTATTTTACTTGTCTTTGTTTACTGGGAAAGTCTGACTGGGTAATACCCATTTTCATGGGATGCCCTGGCGGAAACGCTTCATTTCCTTATATTGCATTATACTAGATTGCAGTTAAACACAGAGCAGTTACATTTCTTTTTACATTTATGCACAAATAGTAGTTACATTTTTACATTCTAAGATTGTACAGAGGTGGAAGTTTCTAATGAGAGAGTCCAATGTGCCAGTTAGTGGATTGTACAAGCAGTAGTTATGTATAACATTTTTTTTGTCTTTTAAATGAGAGGTTGAGAGTGTTCTGTTTAAGGAGAGTATTCGGAGAGTTTCATATGGTGAACACAAAGTCTTAACCCCGTGATGAACAAGTGCAGGACTAGGATTGGTTGAGATGTTGTTTGATCAGTGATTTAAAACTACTGAGTTCATCAGTTTTATTTGTGTGGGGATACTATTCCAGAGTTTAGCAATGTATTGGGAGTACAGCGAGTCTCCTGCAACATTATTTGACTTATTCGTCAGTACTAAGAATTTGTAGGTCCTATGAGGGAGACTGGTGCAAATGTAACTATTTTATTGTAGCAGGAGGCAATTCTGTGCAAATTCATCCTGTCAGAAAACCAGCTCTTTTTTATTGTGAGGCAGGAACTTCAAATGATTAGAACATACCAGTGCATGGGAGGTGTGGTTGTTTTGACCACAAAGATAGAATATTTTGGAGTGTTTAGTGCTTCTCAGACAATACACTTTTATCTGACTGACAATAAATATTTTGTTATATCTCAAAGATCATTGCTCATAATTCTTAGCTAGTAGAAGTTACGCCCATGATTTGTTTTCTTTTATATAAATGTATCTTTGCCTGTGTCTTAAGTGATAATGCAATAGTATTGTTTGCCACCAGAGCAGGATGGTAATTTGCCTCAGATGCAGGTGAGAGACTCTGCTGTCGCCAAGCAGGTTCTTCAGACCACTGTCCTTTTCCCCTAGATCCCTCTGTGTAGCCAATATAGCCACTATGCACTAGGCATTACCAATTTCCCCTGCAGCTACTGGGCTCCCCTTAGTGGACAAGGGAGAGCTACTTTTGTTGGTGTTGCAAGAAGGGGCAGGGAAAGTACCCCTGCTTAACCAGAATGTTGTGCCCATCCCTGAGGAAGTTATTTTCCTGTGAAAAAGAAACAGAAAATTAAACTTATAGCTTCTCTTGCTCCAGTTTCACTGAACAGGAGTAGTTTAAGTCCGATTCAGGGACTTGTACAGGCTCTTCACCTTTCTTATCAGGTGATTTCTGATAAAAGAAAAAGTGATTCCTCTTTTCCTGGAGATATTCAAGAAATTAAATACAGAGAGGAATGTGATAGAACAGATACGATTTTTCCCCTCAGAATTCTGATTCAGACAGTGGAGAGCACGTCACCTGAATCTCCCACTCAGTGATTCTCTTTCTCCGACACTATTTCCAGAATGTGCAAGTGTATTCAGTGCAAGAACACTGAGGTTTCAAAGTCCCCCGCAAAATACTATCAGCTGTTACAGAAGGAATTTCCAGAACCTTTACCCATTTCCCCAGTTCTGTCAGCTCTGGAGGAAGTGTGTGTCACTGCCTGCAATTTTCCTGGTACTCAGCCTACTGCTGATAAAAAGATAAATAGAATATATAAAATTCCTCACTCTTTTAAGTTTGTATACATTCTTCCCAACATGACCCAGCAGCTATAGCTTTAATTAACCCAGCTGCTGCCAAACATTTCAACTCTAATCCTTACCCTTTTGACAAGGATAATAAAAAGTTTTAAGTTTGGGGAAAAGTGCTCCTGCAACTTTTAATTTTTATAATTTTGAGATGTCAGACTCATAAGTTAAAGTTTATTGTGACTAACTGTGAAAATATGAAGAATGTTTTGTCTATAGTTCCTCGCTGTGAAGAAAAATTTGCTTTGTGTGGTGTGGTGTGGTGTGTGTGTGTGTGTGTGTGTGTGTGTGTGTGTGTGTGTGTGTGTGTGTGTGTGTGTGTGTGTGTGTGTGTGTATGTGGAATCAGAGCCAGATCATGGTCAAATGGGGCCCTAGGCAGGGTAATAGATGGGGGCACCCCAGAGCAGGCCCTCCCACAGCAACCTCCTCCCCTCCCACACCCCACAGCAGCCCATTTCCCAGCCATTCCAGTGTTACATTACTTGGCTACTCATTCTGAGTTACTATAAACACTGTTCAAATCTGTCAGTGTGTATACTGTTTTCTTATTTACTTCAAACTCTTCTCAGTAGGGCCAGTACCAGGTTCACAGCATCCTGAAGATAGTGTGTGCACCAGGTTAGCCAGTCCTTAATCCTTAGCACCATGGTAATCACCCAGTCTGAATCTGTGGTCTGGATATGAGAAACTACCACCCAAATTGCCCTACAGTTCCTTAATCCTTAGCACCATGGTAACCACCCAGTTGGAATCTTTAGACTAGATAAGAGGAATGACCACCCAAGTTGCCCTACAGTTCCTTAATCCTTAGTACCACAGTAATTACTCAGCCTGAATCTGTTGTCTAGATACGAGGAATGACCATCCAACTGCCCTACAGTGTATGTCTCAATTGATTTGAGCATCCTTTTGTTTAACTGAACTGCATTTAACTTAGTTAAATTTATAAACTATTGGCCTTGGCATGCACACTATCTCAGACCCTTTAGCTCTCTCCCCTCCCCCTTCCTAAGTCCAAACAGTAAATCTTTCTCTACCTCACTTTGTGTGTAATTGGTCTTAATACCATATACTGACCTGTGCATGTAAATAAACTGTGAGTCTTCCTGGCTGATTGTTTTTTGAATGGCCAGTCTACCTCATGGCTCTTGCTGTTGGTATATCCCTTTAAGGATACTCCTTTCAACAACTCTCAGTCTCATATAGCTTCTCCATTATCCCTCCCCCTACTTGTGTCAGACCAGAGTTTACTTAGCCCTACAACTCATAGGGCACCATTTTCAAACCTTTCTCATTAAGCCCACTAGCAGGGGTCATGGCTTCCTGAAGATAGTGTATGCATCACGTTACCACCAGGTATTTTTCGTGCCATTGTTAAAACAAAGAAATAATGTTCAGAGCAACCAGTGTATCTGCATTGCAAATTATTTGTGTCTTTAGATTTGGCAGATTATGTCTTGGTTTGTGGCTCTGGTGTTTTCAATACCGTAGCAGTTACTAGGGCTTAGATGAGACTGGAACTTTCTATTCAGGAATGCAGTAGACATAGACATTAGGATAATATTGTATTGGACTGTAATTTCATATGCATTCTACGGTACAATACTGTTTTGCTTACAGAGAAGATTCAATACTGACAGTCTGCATGCCAGCATTTATTAGTTTTATCTGCAACATTTTTTACTACTATTTGTTGGATTGGGTGTTGCTAGTAAGGCATGTCCTGGAAACAGTGGTCACCAACATTTTTAATATTGGAATACAAGCTGCAAGTAATGTATAACCTTGAATTACTGGTTGCCTAGGTTCATAGCTTGTCTGCCTGATTTATTGTTTTCTCTGTGTAATTAGACTTTGACTTGATTTTCAAATGTATCTGTAACTTGCATATTTATCTGCCATCTGTTTAATTGCACAGCATTTGTTTCATGCTCTCCTATGTTGCTTCTTACGTTTCTCTCCTCTGACCTATTACCTTATATTCCTTTTTCTTATCCCCCCCACACCCCTTAATCCTTTTGTTTTAGTCTGGATACAAGGAATGACCACCTAAGTATGTCTCACTTGATTTGAGCCTCCTTTTGGTTAACTGAACTGCATTTCACTTAATTAAATTTATAAACTATTGGTCTTGGCGTGCACACTATTTCAGACCCTTAAACCCCCCACCTTCCTAAGTCCAAACAGTTAATTTTTCTCAACCTCACTTTGTGTATAATTGGTCTTAATTCCATATACTGACCTGTTCATGTAAGTGAACTGCGAGGCTTCCTGGCTGATTATTTGAGTGGCCGGTCTGCCTTGTGGCTCTTTCAGCTCTGTTCACCCTCGCTGTGCTCAGGCTCACTCTGCACCCCTACCCTATGCACATTCTCACCCCGACACTAATTACATTTATACCTCACCTAACCCCTCCCCTAGCATCTCTTATACCCAATCACCACTTACCAACAATCTCCGCAAAGTCACATTAACCTATTTACTCTCTACCAATTTCCTTCACTCATAACCAATCAACCAACACATCCCACACCACATCACTCCACAACCCCCTCTCCTAACCCCCACCACACTCACTCATTACATTCTCTTCTACCCTTTGATCTCACTAGCATGTCACACCATAGTTTCATCACACTACCTCTCATCTTACTAAGTCTCATCCCTCTTAAATACACTACATCATTAAACCTCCAGAACCTTCTCATACAAATAAAATCCTCCACATCCAATGCTTCCATAGAAACAAAAACTGAAATCTTATGTAATATATCAGCCTTGCTATGTAATTCCTGCATAGCACTATTCACCAAATTGAAAATTCTGCAAGACTCACCTAAACCAATACCCCCTACTTACAACAAAATTAAACTATTTAATTAAAATACAATCCTACTTAGTCCAGTGTGGCAATATCCATCCTAACCCTGGCCCTTCCTCTAACCCCACCCCTTCCAAAACTTCTTCACCTAAAAATCTACTTTTAATCACTCTTAACCTGTGTAGCATCTGCAACAAAACTAGAGAACACCTTCCATGACTAACCAGACACTCCTCTGGATATATTAGCACTCACTGAAACATGGCTCAAGCCACATATTAAAGATACTGACCTACTCTCACCAGGCTACAACATAGTTAGAGCAGACTGAGCTCATAAAGACGGGGAGCTGTAGCATTAATCTGTCCTAATACTCTCACCCTTTTCCCACATCCTAAACCCATCCCCTCCTTCTGTATTGCTGAAATTCTCCTGTCCACTTTAAAAATCAATAATACCAATCGGCATTGCAGTACTATATATACCTCCAGGGAATAACATCCTCATATTTGATTTCCTTTCTTGAATCTCCCTAAACGTCACCAATGAAAACATCACCCTAGGGGATACCAACATAAATTGGAAAAATCTAAACTCTGAACACACCAACAGCCGAATAAACCTATACATTTTTACCCACCTTATCTCTACCCCAACTAGAATTTCAAAAAATAAAGACCAAGGAAATACACTAGACTGGATCCTAGTTTCAGATCCCCACAAATACACCAACTCCAGAATCCTACCTAATAATTTAAGTGACCACCTACCCACCTCTACTAACAGAGCCATAACCCAAGCCAACAAAAAACACATTTATAAAACCGCACATAATTTGTCTAACTTCAACCAACAACAATTTAACTCAATACTAAAATCTATGAATTGGTCCTCACTAAAATATCTACCATTAGATGATGCTGTTAGCCATTTCAACAAGCTATGGCACTGGCCAAAATATTCCTAGATACCCTTAACAACCTAACTCCCCTCCACACTAAAAGAATAAAAAATAATCATGCTCTCTGGCTAACCCAGGACACCAAAAACCTACTAGTAACCAGTATACCACAGGATTCAGTCCTAGGACCTCTCCTGTTTGGTATCTACTTCTCTGAAGTACAGGCTAACACAGAAGGCCTCTGGCTAATGAAGTTCGCAGATGACTGCAAACTAGGAACCATAGTTGTGTCCCCAAATGATGTGGAAATCCTACAGAAGGGCCTCACTGAGACAGATGCCTGGTGTCAGAGCCATGGCCTCAAGCTCAATGCCAAAAAGTGCATTGTCATCCCCTTTGGTAAAAACTCTGTACCCATGAACTACTACATAGACAGCAGTCTACTTAACACCAAATGTGTGATAAGAGACCTTGGGACCCAGGTGGACAGTAGTCTGTCCTTTGATAGTCACATCGCCACAGTAGTCAGGAAGTCCTTCAACGTGGCATACCTCATCATAAAAAGGTTCTCATCCAGGAAAAAAGAGGTCATTGTTCCCCTCTACTTGACACTCATTAGACCCATTATAGAGTACAATGCCCCTTTTGAAATGTACCTCACAAGACATCTGCAGCAGCTGGAAAGGCAACAGAAGTACCTCACAAAGAGGATTACTGGCCTCAGATGCCCTACACTGACCATCTCAAAAAACTCCAGCTTTACTCCGTACCATATTGCCTACTCTGAGGTGATCTCTGCCTAACATATAAAGCTATGTCAAACCCAGAGCTGTTGGACATGCTACACCTAAAAAATCCCAATCCCTCTGAGCTACACGATCTAGAGACCTAGACCTTGTCACCACAATAAACAGGACATGCTGGAGGGATAGATTCCTGTCCCAGAGACTTCACATACACTGGAACAGGCTACCCATCTATGTCAAGCAAAGTTCTTCATTAGCACTCTTCAAGAAAAATCTTGATGAGTAGATGGGAAATAGGAAATACACCCGGGGATCACGTCTGTGTCTCTGCTCGACTGTGACACAGGAAAATAACTTTCATGAGTGGCGTAAGCCAGGGAAACTTGTTCACTAGGCTTACGTAGGCCCTCGGCCAATAGCCTAGTACCTACGTATGAACCTATGAACCTATGAACAAGAGACAAAGCCTGGCAAGAATGCAACATACTAAAAGTGAACCAACTTACCAAAAGTACAAAAAGCTACACAACCAGGCAAAAATAATGGTTAGCAATGACAAAGAGCATTATTACCAAAAGTACACAACCAGGCAAAAATAATGGTTAGCAATGACAAAGAGCATTATTACCAAAAGTACAAAACACAACCAGGCAAAATAATGGTTAGCAATGACAATGGTTAGCAATGACAAAGAGCATTATTACCAAAAGTACAAAAACTACACAACCAGGCAAAAATAATGGTTAGCAATGACAAAGAGCATTATTACCAAAAGTACAAAAAACTACACAACCAGGCAAAAATAATGGTTAGCAATGACAAAGAGCATTAATTCTCCCACCAACTAACCAACAACAAAAACAACCCTCCCCCAAAATGTTGACATATCATCTCTCAGCTCCTAAACCCCAGAACCAAAGAAAACCTACCCCCTGCCACTGATAAAACCCCATCCTAAATAGCTGAAGCTTTCAACACACATTTCATTGACAGCATACTCAATCTACTCAATCTCTCAACCAGCCTTCAAACTCTCACCCCAGTCAAAACCCCAGCCCCTCCCAAACTATTACAGAACCCCCTCCTCATCTTCCTATCATCCTCAGGATATTACCACAACTCACCAACACCTTCCTCTCCTTACTTTCCAACCTGTACCCACTCACCACATATGTAGGTTACTCCTCAAACTAAAACCTTGTTTTCCCTCCACTAACAATTTCCCACCAGAGTACTTAAAGCTCGCTGCCAGTGCCATAGCTTATCCAGTCAGTATATTCATAAACTAATCCATTACAGAGTCCGACATCCCTACCCTCTGGAAAAAATCCATAATAACCCTCCTACATAAAGGTGGTAAATCCTATGACATTTCACATTATCGCCCCATTGCTATACTATCTCCCCTATCCAAACTATTACAAAAATGCATACATAAACAGCTTCTTAATCGTATCCTACAAAATAAATTACTTACCCCCACTCAGCATGGCTTTAGACCATCATATAGTACAACTACTGCATTAGTTTCTTTTACAGATACAGTCAACAAAGCCAGAGATGCCAGACTGCTGATATCTGTAATATTTATTGATCTATCTAAGGCCTTTGACACCGTTTCCCACCCAAAACTACTACAACAATTCTCTACACTCAGTCTCTCCCCTTCTTCAAAACTATGGTTCAACAGTTACCTAACAGGCAGGCAACAATGCATAAAATGGTAGAGAACCCTCTCAAACTACCTACCAAATAATACGGGAGTTCCACTGGGGTCCATTTTCAGACCATTACTCTTTAACATCTTCGTTAACAACTTTCGTACCGCCTCCAACCAAAGCTCCCTTATACAATATGCTGACAATTCTACTATCATCTCCTCCCCCAACCACATAAAACGCCTTCAGAATCTAACTCAAACTGCCTTTACATCCATAGAGACCTGGCTAAATAAGGCACAGCTCCTGCTGAACCCTAACAAAGCAAAACTTCTCCTTTTACACCGAATAATCTCTCAATCGACTTCAAGATTATTTCTCTGAACAATATTCAACTAGACGTTGTTACCCAAGCCAAACTACTAGGAATAACCATAGACAATAAGATCTGTTTTGATCTACATATTCACAATGTAATCAAAAAACCCACTGCAAACTTGGAATGCTATACTGACACAAAAACGTCTTGAACTCTGTGACGCTGTGCCCTGGCCCAGCAATCAAGGAGCCTCAGTCCTCACCACTAACACCAGAGAGGGCATCTCATATGAGAGGAAAGGATAACAAATACACACAGTAAAGTGCAATTTCCCTTAAGAGCACACAGAGATCACAGTCACTCCGGGGCTGGTCACTCCCTTGCTCCCCAGGTTCCCAATAAGACTCTCCACTGGCACAGCTATAGGGTCCAGATAGCCTAGCTGGGCAAGCTAAACTCATCAGCATCCTCTCTGTCCAACCAGTGTTTCTTGTCCCTGCCCAAGTAGCTGACACACCCACACTTTGAGATAAGAGTTTACACAACCACACAGACACTTCTGGGGAAGGCTGGCATATGTTCTGCAGCTGTGCCCCTTTTACCCAGACTATATGGTAGTAATTACTGCCAACACCCAGCTAATATTTATCAGCTGCTCAAAAGCCCTTAAAAAGGTGTCCAATTATTACTGTGCAGTATTATTATCCAATTGGTAGATGTGACTAAACAGCTTATTTGGAGTGACCTGGACAGTAAACTCTATAAATATGCAATGTACTCTAGAGCTTAAACTATCTCTACACAAAACAGCCACAGTTAAAAGGTTTTAAAATATTTAATAATAAATAATTAAAACCACAAGACAATATTTTCTACTACACAGTCAGTGCTAGTCAAGAGTTCAGAGATCACACAGAAATACTTAAAATAAATCAGTAGTACAGTTCTGACATCACAGAGAAACACTTAGTCTAATCTTTATAGCTTCTAGCTATCTACAAGAAAACACACTTCTAAAATAACTTTCATAAGACAACAGGTAGAGTGCTGAGTTGGATGTTCAGACAAAAATGCTTAATGCCTTCTGATTCTCTCTGTTTAAATTGCTATTGCAGTTCTGATAAACATTACATCATCTTTTTACACTTTCCCGGTGTTACTAGGCTACACATTAACTGCATTTACATTCTTAACATCTCCCTTTTGTTATCTTGCAGCTGGTCAGGAACAGAGCAATAAAAATACATGTGCATGTTTAAATCTAGCAATTTAACTCTTGGTTAAAACAATAGAAAACATTTCTTCATCTAGACTTTTCGGCAACACTGCTACTTCAAAGGGTCACCACATGCTTTACTTTAGTCAGTAGAGTGCACTGTTGTCACATTTATTTCCAGTTCCACAAGCAACAGTATTTCTTTACATTTAAGACAACAAGCCTGTAGTTTACATTCATATTTACAATTCTATCTGGCTAGGCTAGCAGCCTTTACCCTTCTCTACCAGTCTTCACAAACTCAACCACCAAAAATACCATGGCTGGTGCTTATATGCTCCCCTCCCTTCTCTATGGTGCTCCCATTCTGACAAATGTTCAGACTACCTTAAAAATAAACTGACACCCTGCTACAATAAAATTGCAAAATTTGCTATTTAATGACCCCACAACACACACCACTGCACTGCTCTCCATACCCTCAACTCACTCAAACTCCCATTCCTCCTAGACTACTTACAACTAAATATGCCCCACAAAGTTATATACCAACCTAATAACTGCCAACCAGTCAACTTACTCCTCCAAACATATATACCCACCAGAAATTTTCAGTCTGGAGACAAGCAACTAGTAATCTTACACAGACCAAACAAAAAAGCTGGTCAGTGCCTATACTCCTATACTGTAGCAAAACTTTGGAATGTCCTACCAAGCAGCATCATGACTATTACATACCAGAAGAATTTCAAAGTCATGCTAAAAAACACCTGCACGTTACAAACATTTGCCCCTCTTCCAATCACCCCAGCTCCCCAACTTCTCTCTAAATATTAACTGCTAGTCATACTAATGTACTTTAACTAAACTTATACTTTCCCTTAATCTCTTTTTTCCAAAGATCTACCTGCAGTCTACCTAAAACACTCATGTAGATACCCTTCTTAAACTGTACAAACATTCATTCTAATTACATTCTATCAGCCTCCCTACAAAAATTTTAACTAGATAAACTGACTATATTAATCGTTATCGCTGTACTTCTTGAACAATACTATGCGTAATATGTAAGCTACACTCTTGATTGCACTATTTACTGCTGTAAGAATTATCAGCTGCCAATTTGTCAACAATACTACACATAATATGTAAGCTACACTCTTGATTGCAATATTTACTGCTGTAAGAATTATCAGCTTCCAATTTGTCAACAATACTACACGTAATATGTAAGCTACTCTCTTGATTGCAATATTTACTGCTGAAAGAGTTATCAGCTGCCAATTTGTCAACAATACTATGTGTAATATGTAAGCTACACTCTTGACTGCAATATTTACTGCTGTAAGAATTATCGGCTGCTAATTTGTCAACAATACTACGTGTAATATGTAAGCTACACTCTTGATTGAAATATTTACAGCTGTAAGAATTATCAGCTGCCAATTTGTCAACAATACTACTCGTAATATGTAAGCTACACTTTTGATTGCAATATTTACTGCTGTAGGAATTATCAGCTGCCAATTTGTCAACAATACCACAAGTAATATGTAAGCTACACTTCTTGATTGCAATATTTACTGCTGTAAGAATTATCAGCTGCCAATTTGTCAACAATACTATGTGTAATATGTAAGCTACACCCTTGATTGCAATATTTACTGCTGTAAGAATTATCAGCTGCCAATTTGTCAACAATACTATGCGTAATATGTAAGCTACACTCTTGATTGCAATATTTACTGCTGTAAGAATTATCAGCTGCCAAGTTGTCAACAATACTACTCATAATATGTAAGCTACACTCTTGATTGCAATATTTACTGCTGTAAGAATTATCAGCTGCCAATTTGTCAACAATACTGCTCGTAATATGTAAGCTACTCTCTTGATTGCAATATTTACTGCTATAAGAATTATCAGCTGCCAATTTGTCAACAATACTATGCATAATATGTAAGCTACACTCTTGATTGCAATATTTACTGCTGTAAGAATGTAAGAATTATCAGCTGCCAATTTGTCAACAATACTACATGCAATATGTAAGCTACACTCTTGATTGAAATATTTACTGCTGTAAGAATTATCAGCTGCCACTTTGTCAACAATACTACGCATAATATGTAAGCTACACTCTTGATTGCAATATTTACTGCTGTAAGAATTATCAGCTGCCAATTTGTCAACAATACTACGCATAATATGTAAGCTACACTCTTGATTGCAATATTTACTGCTGTAAGAATTATCAGCTGCCAGTTTGTCAACAATACTACGCATAATATGTAACCTCACTCTTGATTGCAATATTTACTGCTGTAAGAATTATCAGCTGCCAATTTGTCAACAATACTACACGTGATATGTAAGCTACACTCTTGATTGCAATATCTATTGCTGTAAGAATTATTAGCTGCCAATTTGTCAACAATACTATGCATAATATGTAAGCTACACTCTTGATTGCAATATTTACCACTGTAAAAATTATCAGCTGCCAATTTGTCAACAATACTATCCATAATATGTAAGCTACACTCTTGATTGCAATATTTACTGCTGTAAGAATTATCAGTTGCCAATTTGTCAACAATACTACACAATATGTAAGCTACACTCTTGATTGCAATATTTGCTGCTGTAAGAATTATCAGCTGCCAATTTGTCAACAATACTACGTGTAACATGTAAGCTACACTTCTTGATTGCAATATTTACCGCTGTAAGAATTATCAGCTGCCAATTTGTCAACAATACTACTCATAATATGTAAGCTACACTTCCATTCAGATGCAATGATCACTGTGCTTCCTTTTTTGTAAAAAGTTTTCCTAGTTGTAAATGTTTTCATTTTGTAAAATGTTTTATACTTTGTGGAACTTCTGTCCGTGGGCCTCTGCTGAAAATGGTTCCTGACTCAGTTAGATGTTTCTGGTCAACAAATGTCAAGTAAATAACATAAATAAATAAAGAAAAGAACACGTGTGGTGAAGGCAAGTGGTTCAGCCAACAAATTGATCTAAAAACAGCAAATAAAATGGATTAACCAAACCACGGCAAGCAGTGAATTAATAATAAAGACTACGTTTAAAATAGCATTGTGTGCAGTAATAGCATGGATCTTGTTTATCTGGCTTATTGCACACAATGCTTTTCCTTTTATATAGGAAAGACAAATCGTATGCTTAAAGAGCACATGAGGGAGCGCTTAAATGATATATCTAGGGCTACTGACTGAAATGCCCTGGCTAAACATGTAATTTCACATGGCTGTACTCACACATTTAAATTTATAGCAGTAGAAAAGGTTCATAGTAATGAAAGAGGGGGCGATATTAGAAATAAAGCTGAAACAGTAGAGTTAAACAGGAATATTAGCATGAAGGCTACAATGGGCAGATGGATTAATGATAAAGTATCTATAAAACCTGTCCTACAAGCTCAGGGAGTGCATAGATGAAGTTTTAAAAAATTCATAAAAAATCTTATAAAAGTTTTTATATGGTTTTGTATATATTTTTTATATTTTCTTTATATATATTTTTATATAAGTTTTATATGCCTTTAAATAAGTATTTGTTGCAATAACATATGTAATTGTATGTGTGTTTCTATTGGCTGTTGCTCGTTTAAAATCTTGTGTTTTTAATATTGGAGTGACTGATGAAGCAGCGGGTCTACTTCATGATGTTGAAAGCCGACAATATCGAAACTGATATTGTCAGCAGCACAACATCGAAAGTGCAGAACATCATGCAGGTAAACAGAAATCTCTGTAGGGGGAGATTTCCATTTACCTCAATGTAGTGTGGTCTCGGAGTTGGAATATTTAAGTAGGAGCAGTGTGGGGGGTGCAGGGGGCTTTCCCCCTATCTACGCTAGTTAGTTTTTATTTTTGTTTGTTTTTTTTTAACGTTATTCGATGTTTTACTAGATTGATCACTAGAGGCCGACCTTTAGTGATTCAATGTAGTAAAATTTCGATAACGTGATATAGATGCGAAGCAGCTACATGTGCTGTTATACCGCTTACCATTAAACTTAGTCTTTATCATTAATTCACTGCTTGCCATGGTTTGGTTCATCCATTTTATTTGCTGTCTTAAAAATAAATAAATAAACGTATAAATAAATACATAAATTCTGCAGTGATTACAGATATTGAAATAGAGTAGTACAAACACAGTTATCCATTTGCTAAACAATACAATTTCTCAATAAAAATAGACTTAGCACAAGCAGTAAACTTCTTTGCCATTGAAACAGCATTAAAACCCACATTCAAAGAAAATGCATCTGGCCAGTGGAGGATTAAGTTTACCTTTGGGCTGTTTTCAAACCATAGACTTCTTGCACATATTTTTGTGGCCATGCATAAATGTGCATGTTCTTTGATTCGGCTTGCTGATTTTATTATAGCAATAACCCATGCCTGGGTGTGGGTAATGCTGGATTTACCCACGGTTGGCATGGTTTGGTCCCGAGGGCGAAGCCCGAGGAACCAAACAAAGACAACCATGGGTAAATCCAGCATTACCCACACCCAGAAGTGGGTTATTGCTATTATACCATGGTGTTAGTTTGTTTTGTATTATGTTTGTATTGTTGTTATTTATGTTTTTGTTTGTTTTTTTTTGTATTCTTCCACTTTTTGTGAGATAAAATAGTCCACACTTTCAGTTTGTGTTTATTGTTTATTTCTGTTTTAATTTAAATACATGTTATTTTTTAGTTTTTCAGGAAATGTTAGGAAAGGGCTAGGTGGTGCTTGGTATAATATAGTTTAAGCAGTGTAGAAGTTTATAACGTGTAGTTATGTTTTAGTAGTTATAGGTGTGTTGAAATGTGGTGTAGTTTTAATTTGTATTAATTTTTTTAAAATATGTACTTTTACTATTTGGTCACTAGATGGTGGTGTACGCGCTTTTATTAGATGTATGCTGATGTGGACGTTCGGTATGGTGTGTGTTTTTGACTTTGCGAGGGATGTGTGGTGTGTTTTTAGTAAGTACATTTTTGGAGTTGTCTGTGTATAGGTATTGTAGGGAATATAGGTAAGTGAATGGTTTTATGAGAATGCTTGGTTTTATTGTGTTATAAGTGGTGGTTATGTAGTGTGTGTGTGATGTATTTGTGACTGCATGACTTTTTATTTTTTTAGTGTTCGAGGTGAGGGAATGAGGAGTGTATTATGGAAATTGGTTAGTTTTCTGTGTTTTCGTTAAATTGTTGTGTGTTTTGGGTATTAGATTTACTCTACTTTACTGTTTATTTGCTGTCGCCGCATGATATTTAGCGACCAGACTTTCTGCGTTGTTTCTTGTAGGATTTACTATGTGCACGCTGGTTGGATTAGCCAATCAGCATGCACATTTGTCGGGTTTGCGATGTTCGCATGGGATAATAAATTATATCCCTTGTATAATACAGCACCACTTATTAGTGTTTTTTAAATCTGTAGTTTTGAACATTCTTCCAGTAAGCAATGAAACAAATTGTGTAAACCAATAATGACAAAACTCCAAATTTCAACCATAAAAGGCCACTCAAACTGCTGACATTATAATCCATCAATATCAGTCATTAAGCACAATCTCTGCAAAATATTGCCCTTATTTTTGGAACCCCGACCCCAGACCCATCTCTAGCATCAATCTCAACCCTCCACTTAACTCACAAACTCAAAGTCCATTTGCCTTACAGCACTTAATGCATAAAGTCTAAAAAATAAAATCCCTAACCTCCATGCCTGGCTCTCCCATAACCACCCCGACACCACCGTTTCTGAAACCTGGCTCAAAACCTGTATAAAAGATAGTGAAATCCTACCACCAAGTTTCCAAATCCTTTGCAATGACAGAGCCCACAAAAAAGGAAGTGGAGTACCAATAATCTACCCTACCTCCCATACCATAACTCCCTACTCCAATAAAATACAAACCTTTGTCAATGCTGCAATTATAATAGGTTTACTAAAAATAAACAACCACAAGTCCATATGTATTGTTGCCCCCTATATTACCCCTGGTGATAATATCAAAACTCTTGAAAACATCCTGTCCTGGTTGTCCTCCAATATAAGAAACAAAATCTATATACTCGGTGATGCCAACATCAACTGGAATACTATTAACTCTGAAGCCCCGTCCCACACACTCAACCTGTACAACTTCTCCCAACTAATACAATTTCCAACTAGACCAAATAAAGATGGCACCTCTGGTACCATCATTGATTGGATCCTAACAACTCACCCAAACCTTATCACCAAAGCCGGAACATTACCTTGTCCTCTCAGTGATCACCTACTAGCCTTTGCCAACTGTCTCCCATCTCCACTGCATAAACAACACCACTACATCCAAACCTGCAACCTCTCTATTTTCAACCCTCTAACTTTCTCCGAATGCTTAAAGCATACTGACTGGTCCCCTCTAAAAACCCTTCCTCTAGATGATACCATTTCCTACTTTAACCACTCATTCCTAATCCTTCTCAATCAGCAAGCCCACCTCGAACCAAATGCATCAAAACCAATCCCTGCCCATGGTTATCAAAAGATACTAAGCTAGCCTTGCACCAAAGGGACAAAAAATGGAAACAATATCAAAAACATAAAAACCCTAACACCCTTCTAGAGTATAAGCAACTATGAAACTCCACAAAAGAAACTGATAACTAAAGTCTGCAAAACCCACTACTCCAAACTCCAGTCCTTGCACTCAATAAATCCCAAAAAATTCTGGGACTCCATTTCATCCATGCTCCATCCTGGCAACAAAGAAACCCCCTGCCCAGACCCCAAGCTCTCCAACCTTGAAACAGCCAGCCGGTTCAACTCATTCTTCATAGACTGCATAGCTAAACTATCAGCCTCCTTCCCACCCCCTCCTCCATCACCACCCCCTCCTGCTCCAACCACCACCCCAATCATCAACCTTCCTCCACAGCCTTCTGCCTCAAGCCCATCCCCACAAGCACTATAAAAAGACCTCTCCTCAAACTCAAAACCTGTCACAATGCATCCAACAACCTTCCACCCACCTTCCTCAAACAATCTGCAGACAGCATTGCCTATCCCATCTCTATTCTTATGAATTGATCCATACAAGAATCATATGTCCCTTCTATCTGGTGCCATGCTTACATCATCCCACTCCACAAAGGTGGCAAAAGTACTGATAACACCAACTTCAGGCCTATTGCCATCCTTTCTCCTCTTTATAAAATACTAGAGAAAACAATGCAAGCACAACTCATGGCACACCTAACACTAAACAATCTCCTCTCCCCTACCCAACACGACTTCCCTCCTGGCCACAGCACCATGACTTCCCTTCTTTCCTTTCTTGAAACCATAAACCTCGAACACAAGTCAGGCAAGTTCATATCCACACTATTCCGAGATCTGTCAAAGGCCTTTGACACCATCTCACACACCCTTCTTATATCCCAACTCTCCACCCTACACCTCTCTCCCACCATCATTGCCTGGTTTTCCAGCTACTTGTCCAACCTCCAACAAATTGTCCAATGGAAAACCTCAACCTACCCCTTCCTTCCCACACCCACAGGTATCCCACAAAGTTCTGTTCTTGGCCCTCTTCTCTTCAACCTATTTATTAACAACTTTCACCAATCCATCCCAGACTCATCTATCATCCAATATACAGATGACGCAACGATCATTTGCTCAGCCTTCTCCTCTCCAAGCTCCTAGCAAAAACCCAACTAGCCTTCTCCAAAATAGAAACCTGGATGCAGTCTAGCCATCTGGCACTAAATGCAAATAAAACCAAACTAATATTTTTTCCCCTACCAAAAACTCATTCACCATCTTGGCATTATTATTGATGAAGAACTAAAATTTGACACCCACCTCCACTCCACAATCAAGAAAATCCACCAAAAGTTAGGTCTCCTCTACAGGCACAACCACTTCCTTAGCCCCTCTACCCATCAAACTCATGCATCCACCTTCCTACTCCCCTCCCTTATGTATGGTGCCTCTCTTCTCACCAATCTCCATCTTGACCTTTGGTCCAAACTTGAATCCTAATACCACAAGATCTCCAAATTTGCAACAAATTCAAAAAACCCATCCCACCACTGCCACTCCCTCCTCACCCTCATTTGGCTTGAACTACCCAACTACCTCAGTTATCTACAACTCACCATTGCCCACAAGCTCATCTTTAAACCTGCCAACTGCCCAGCTCTCGCCACTTTCTTAAAACCTTACATTCTCAACCGCTCACTCAGATCCAAAAACCAAAATCTCCTTCAGATCCACAAACCTGCATGACCTCCTGGCCATCTACTGCTGTCCCACTCCTTAGCTAAACAGTGGAACTCTCTCTCCACACACCTACGCAACCTACCTAACCATACAAATTTCAAATCTCAGTTACTCTCTCATATTTCTTCCAAATGGGAATACCCTTGCCATAATCCAACTTAAACCCCTCCCCCCTTCATTCCACCTTGCACTGACTCATCCAACTACCTCTACTATTACTTCATACCACCCAAAACAATCCCTCCCCTACTAAAAACTAATTTTCCATTTAATATGTATTGTACTATACTCTCCAATCTCAAATATACTATTACCCACTCCATGTATAATATTTTCCTAACCTACTAATGGCTAGTAGCTATATATTTTGAAATGTTAAACCTACAATTGAGTTTATAACAAAAATATTCACTTTATGTAAATGTTGAAATTTCTGTATTGAACTATGTATTTTCATTTTTGTAATATTGTGACAAGCCAATTGCAAATATCATGGAGCTTATCTCTAAATGTTTAATTAGCTGTATGAACTATGTCCTTGTGTAACATGTGAAATGTAACTTGCAATTATTGTGGAATTTTTTCCCTGGACCTCCACTGAAAACAGGCTCTGCTTGGCCCAGTGGACTTCCCTGGTCATCAAACTTAAATAAATAAATAAGTTGGTGCCCCCTTATGTATGGCTTGGTCCATATTTCTAACTCCAAGAAATTGAGAGCTAGGACACGGGTAGCTATTTTCTGGTAAACATCTTGGGACCGTTTCTCTATTTTGTTGTTGTTGTTGTTGCTATGTGTGTGTGTGTGTGGGTGTGTGTGTGTGTGTGTGTGTGTGTGTGTGTGTGTGTGTGTGTGTGTGTGTGTGTGTGTGAGTATGTGTGTCTGTGTGTATTTGTATATACCTGTGTGTGTGTGTGTGTGTGTGTGTGTGTGTGTGTGTGTTTACTCTGTAAATTGCATTATAGGCAGAGTATAGCTCTCTAATAATGCTGCTTAAAGTGTTTTTACATGTTTTAATGAAAGCACAGTTTTCCAGTATATAATTTAAGTTTTTCTGCCTTATCTGCATAAATGTCCATGGTATGACCCCCCCCTTGTTAACTCATTCAGTATGGAAAAGCAGGACAATAATTAATCCACTTACTTCCTGAAGCCCTGAAACTAGTTTCCTGAAATATTTTCTCTGTAACAAAAACACACCTAATATTTGCATAATCTCATAAACACACAATTTTCCCCAAAAAAATAAATAAATAAAACATACATAAATAAATAAAACACACATAGGTTCATAGGCAGGTACTAGGCTATTGGCCCTAGGGCCTATATAAGCCTAGCCAAACGGTACCCTGGCTTTTGCCACCCAAGAATTTTTTTTTCCTGTGCCCCTGTCAAGCAGAGCCACAGAAGTGATCCCTGCGGTGAATTTCCTATTTCCCATCCAATCATCAAGATTTTTCTTGAAGAGTGCTAATGAGGCACTTTGTTTGATATAGATAGCTAGTTTGTTCCAGAGTATGGGAAGTCTCTGGGGCAGGAATCTATCTCTCCAGCATGTTCTGTTTATTGTGGTGACAAGGTTTAGGTTCCTAGAGCGTGTAGCTCGGAGTGATTGGGATTTCTTTAAGTGGAGCATGTCCAACAGCTCTGGGTTTGACATAGCTTTGTATGTTAGGCAGAGATCACCTCTGAGCAGGCGATATGTGACAGAGTAAAGCTGGAGTTTTTTGAGACGGTCTGCATAGGGCATCTGTTTGAGGCCGGTAATCCTCTTTGTGAAGTATTTCTGTGGCCTTTCCAGTTGTTGTAGATGTCTTGTGAGGTACATACCAAAAGGGGTGTTGTACTCTATAATGGGTCTAATGACCTCTTTTTCCTGGATGAGAAACATTTTGTGATGAGGTGTGCCACATAGAAGGATTTCCTGACTATTGTGGTGATGTGATTATCAAAGGAGAGACTACTGTCCACCTGTGTCCCAAGGTCTCTTATCACACTTTTGGTGTTAAGTAGACTACTGCCTATGTGGTAGTTCATGGGTACAGAGTTTTTACCAAAAGGGATGACAATGCACTTTTTGGCATTGAGCTTGAGGCCATGGCTTTGACACCAGGCATCTGCCTCAGTGAGGCCCTTTTGTAGGATGTCCAAATCATTAGGAGTTTTGATTATGGCTCTTAGTTTGCAGTCATCTGCAAACTTTGTTAGCCAAAGACCTTTTGTGTTAGCCTGTACTTCAGAGAAGTAGATACCAAACAGGAGAGGACCTAGGACTGAACCCTGTGGTACTCCACTTGTCACTGGTCTGAAGTTGGATTTAGAGTCTGCTACTTTCACAGTGTGGGTTCTGCAAATGAGCCATTTGGCAACCCATCTTGTGACATGGGGGATTTATACCTAGCTTATTGAATTTATCTATAATTCCAGAGTGGGGGATGGTGTCGAAAGCCTTGGCGAGATCTAGATAGGCTGTGTGAACCACCTTACCTTCATCTACGGCTCTGGTGACCGCTTCAAAGAAGTCTGTCAGGTTTAGGAGACATGATCTGCCTTTTGCAAACCTGAACTGGGTAGGGTCTGGAGTTTGGAGATTACCAATGTCATTGTTTGTAAGTTCCATGATGATACGTTCCAGGATCTTCAGGCTAATGGGGCGGTAGTTCCCAGGGTCCGTGGTGGCTCCCCCTTTGTGGAGTGGGATAACCGTTGCTGTGCGCCATTTAGTGGGCACAAAGCCAGAGGTGAGACTATGATTGAACATGGTACTTAGGTGGGGTACCAGTTCATTCTGTAGTTCATGTAGAACGCAGCCTGGGATGTTGTCAGGTCCCATGGATGCTGTGCTCTTGGCTTTAGAGAGTGTGTTTTTTACCTGTGCAGCCATGATTACAGAAACTTTGCATTCTTCCGGTATAGAAATGGGCCCTTTAGGGGATGAGAGAGGGGTAAAGTTAGTACTGAACCTATCTGCCAGGATGTTGGCAATATCAGTTGGTTCTGTATATTTAGTGCCATTGTGCTGTAACTCAGAGCAGATCTGAGTGTTGCCATTGAGATTCTTGACATAGCTATAGAATGCTTTGTGGTTGTCTTTAGAATCAGTGGAGATTTTGTTTTTGTAACTAGCTTTGGAGGATTTTATGAGGGATCTCAGCTTCTTACTGAGGCTGACCACAGAGTTCCTCCAATCATGGGATTTTACTCGTTTTTGAAACAGTTTCTTTCTTCTCTTGTAGAGTTTATTTATGGCAGGGGACCACCAGATTGGCTTCCTTGTTTTGGAGGCTAGCATCTTGGTTCTGTTAGGGATTGCACGATCCATGCACTCATGTAAGTGCTTATAAAGTGCAATTGTATAGGATTCAGCAGTCGTACCTCTATTGTCTGTCAGCATGGGTGTCATGATGTTTGCCACTACTGTCTTAAGAAGCGTGAAGTTGGCTTTGGAAAAATTTTTTACAATGGTTTCACTAATGGGATGGAGGTGGAGGTGGGATGTAGATGTCTAGGGGGATTTGCTTGTGGTCGGATCTAACCAATGAGGAATTGACCTCTGGTGCAGAACACCGTTGCCCATGTTGGTAATGACCAGGTCTAGGATATTCCTGCCCCTGGTGGGGGTGTGGATAAGTTGATCCAAGGCGCTGGCATTTATGAATTCCAGAAAACGTTGAGCACAAGAGTTGGTACATGAGTAGTTTTCCCAGTTAATGGTGGGGTAGTTGAAATTACCCATTATTAGGGTGTTAGGTTGTACCCTAATATTTTCCAGTGTATCAAGAAATGAGGAGTGGTAATTCTGGGGCATGGTGGGGGACCTGTAGCAAGCTACAATTTGGATTGCAGTCTTGCCCAGAGTTAGTTGCACTTGTTTAATCTCGGATGCATTATGCTGAGCAACTAGCCTGGAGGTGTGGATATCCTTAATGAATATGGACACGCCTCCACCTTTAGTGCTTTGGTCCAGGTTAGGTGGCCGAAAAGTGTAGTATGAATTATAGCCTGGTAATGCAGCGGTGCTCTCTGGAGCCTTGAACCAGGTCTCTGTCACTGCATAGATATCGATGTTCTCCATTTTAAGGAGTGCCTCGTGTGAGTGCATTTTGAGGTTTAGACTTCTAGCATTAAGTAGCATTACCCTCAGATTTTGCTTGCTTATACCTGTTATGGTAGTGAATTTGTCATTTGAATCTTGCCTAAAAAAGGCACTATAGGGGTGGCAAGAGCCTTTGCCAGTATCTGGAATCCCAAGGACGATAGGTGCAGGCCATCTCTGGCAAAGCATCGTGGTTTGTCGATCATGTCATCCCAGGCAGACAGATACTGGATCCCCTTAGAATGATACCAGAAGCTTAGCCAATTGCTGAAGTCAATTATTTTGTCCTTGTACTGTGGTATTAATCTGGGTGATGGCAGGATGCTACTCAGGGCTAGCGTCATACCTGCCTGGGCTACACAGCTCCTCCATGTCTCTTTTCATGTAATCCAGGGAGGTACGTCTTAGGTCATTCACACCAACATGGACAATGACAGACTCATATTTGTACTTGTTTTGGAGTGACCTGACTGCATGTGTTATGTGGCAGATCCTGACACCTGACAGGAAGCTGACAGTAACTTTCTCCTTGTTTAGCCTGGTGAGTGGAACATCAGTGTGCCTGACTATAGAGTCACCTATAGTGTTGGGTACATTGTTATGCCTTATGGGCTGTGGTTGAGTGGCACACTGAGTTTGTGGGCTAATGTGTAATTTGGGTTGTGTTGGGGAGTGGAGGTTGCTTGCATTTCTGCTTTGGAGGTCGCTGTTGCTTGGGTAAATTTTTTTAAGAGCCTCCGTGAATGTAGGTGTGTGTTTTGTGTTTCTATGTGTGTGTTTTGGTGGTGTAGGTTTTGAGGGATTCTGTGATGAGTGTGGTGTGGTGCAAGTGTTTACCTTTTCCTCTGGACTGTCTAGTCCAGTCTTGGGTGAAGAGAGCTTTGCTTCCAGTTTGGCTGTATAAGTGCATCTCTCATAGGTTGTAGTGTTGGGTGGAAGGAGGAGAAGGTTGTCTGTGAACGTGAGGCAATTGCTGCATTGCCCCAAGATTCCCAGATTCATCAGGTAGACAGGAGAAAACACTGGGCGCTGACCATTAGACATGCCTGGATAGATGTTTATTTATTAAGTACTAAAAACAGTTTTCCTCTAGACAAGTGAGGAAAGTTGAGTGCTGTAGTAATTTGTAGCTTATTTAGTGCTTACAATGAGTTCTGAACAAGTGCTGAGCTCAAAGTAACAGATTTGAGTGCTGAAACTAGAAAACTGGCTAGTTCTAAGAAACAAAATTAAGCTAGAAGGCTTCCCTCCAACACAGAAAAGGCTTGGGGGCTCAGACGTTTACAAACAGTCCTGGATACAGCAAATCTGTATCTGGACTAGACGACTTACAGGAAAGGCAGGAAACAAGCTTAGAAACATTTTTTTTTGTAAAGTGGAAAGGGGAAAGGAGGAGCAGAAGCTAACTGGGTTGGCCTTCTCGAAAGTTCTCCCTGGATTAGGTGGAATGAGGTAATGACACTAGACTTGGAGAGGTGTCCCAGATCAAATTTACAGTAGGGGCGGGCAACTGCAAAGCCACCAAGTATAAAAACAGGATACCAAGATACTAGTCCAGATACAGATTTGCCCCCTCCCCCCAAAAGGAGAAATAACTATCCCAGCAGAGTGTAGCCTCCCTAACATCTCAGATGCCCAGGTGAGAGCCGCCCTCTCTAAAGCTAAAAACACAGCATCAATGGGACCGGATGGTGTCCCGGGCTGTGTGCTACATGAACTCCAAGAGGAACTAAACCCACACATAAGGCTGCTGTTTAATCTTAGCCTTACTACAGGATACGTACCCAAAGAGTGGCGTACGGCAACAGTGGTCCCACTTCACAAAGGCGGTGCCTCTACGGCCGCCCCATAAGCTTGATGAGCCTGGTCTGCAAAGCTATGGAGAGGATCATTATGGAACTCATAAACAAAGACATTGGGGACCTACAGACATTGGATCCTACTCAATTTGGCTTTGTCAAGGGCAGATTCTGCCTTTTGAACTTGGTCGACTTTTTTGAAACAGTCACTAAGGCCATTGATGAGGGTAAGGCAGTTCACACAGCCTACCTTGACCTTGCAAAAGCCTTTGACACAATACCCCACTTGGGCATCATAGACAAACTCACCAGCTTAAATGTAAACTCATATGTCACAAGATGGGTTGCAAACTGGCTCAAGGACAGAACCCACAGGGTCAGAGTTGCTGGAGCTATGTCAGACTCTAAGCCAGTCACAAGCGGTGTCCCACAGGGCTCAGTCCTGGGACCCCTCTTGTTCGGCATTTATTTTTCTGAAGTACAAGCAAACATAGGAGGATTGTGGCTGATAAAGTTCGCAGATGACTGCAAGCTGGGCGCCATAATTGATACTCCAGTGGACACAAACATCCTTCAGAGAGGCCTCATAGAAATGGATAATTGGTGCCAGAGCCATGGCCTTAAGCTGAACGCCAAAAAATGTATAGTCATGCCTTTTGGGAAAAACAAGGTACCGACAAATTACCACATAGGCGGTAATCCATTAAGTACGGAAGAGGTAATCAGGGACCTAGGGACCCAGGTTGACAGTAACCTCTCATTTGACACTCACATTGCCAAAGTGGTTAGGAAGACCTTCTATATTGCCCACCTTATCATGAAGGGTTTCACATCTAGATCAAGAGAGGTCATTGTGCCCCTGTACTCTTCTCTTATCAGGCCAATGATTGAGTACAATGCCCCATTTGGGATGTATCTCACCCGACACCTGCAGCAGTTGGAAAGACCCCAAAAGTTCCTCACCAAGAGGATAAAGGGTCTTAAACATATGTCATATGCTGCCCGACTGAAAAAACTCCAGCTCTATTCAGTCGCATACCGCCTACTCAGAGGTGATCTGTGCCTGACGTACAAGGCCATGTCCAATCCTGAATTAATGGACATGCTCCACCTCAGAAAATCCAAATCCATCAGAGCCATGAGAACAAGTGACTTAAACCTCAACACAGAAATAAATAGGATGTGCTGGAGGGACAGATTCATAACCCAGAGGCTCCCTACACTCTGGAACAGAATCCCAGTCCATGTTAGGCAGAGCCCCTCACTGACTCTATTCAAGAGAAATCTCGACGAGTGGATGGGAGATCATAGGTTTACCCCGGGGGTCATCTCTTTGTCACTACTAGACAGAGGCATAGTAAACTAAACCCTAAAAGGGTGTAGTATTCTCATCCTAAGGGGTGGTGTAAGCCACATACACTCTGGCTAGGCTTATAAATGCCTTAGGTCAGATAGCCTAGTACGAACCTATGAACCTATGAACCTATGAACCAATAGAGAGGGAGGGTGGGAAACAAAAATCTGAATAAACAAACCCAACCAGATGCTTAACAATTATAGAAAATTTCTAGTTAATACCTCACACATAGTGAAACTAGCTAGCAAAGTATATGCAGACAATAAAAGTGCTATAAATAACTTAGAAATAAATGAAATGTCTTCATTATTCTAAGAATTGATAATACTGTACTGTACCATAATTAGCTGAAATGAGACTGAGAACAAAAGTCTTTATCTGTTAATTACACAAACTCATGCTGAACAGGTGCCCGTCTCTCCTTTATGGACCGGGTCTTGTGTACTTTTCAGAATTAATTCTCCAAACACTGTAGTTCATTCAATAAAGCTTTGTTAGTTGTTTGCAATATCTGAATACTGTCTTCATTAGCAGTACTGATAAACCATTAGTGTTCAAAGTTACTGCATGCCATATTCTGATTGTCCTGAACAATGTAAACGGACATAATCTTTATATGACCTATCTTCTGTACTCAGGCTCGAGTGTCTGTCATCTTCTCTGAAGTAACAGGTCGAACAAACTCACTAACTGTAACTGAACTGCTATCCTGAACACAATATATTATTTTGCTTCAATCCAGTAATTTTCCTTATTTACTTCTCCTAACCTTGGTCTCAAGCTTTTTCTCGTATGTGCTTTATTTAAGGAACATTCTGTTGCTGACAAGATTGTATTTTTCCCTTGAAAAAAGAGCATTCTGTATCTCTGTATTTTTTTACACACTTTATTCTTATCTTTCTTTTTAATAAACAGGTTCTCATGCTTGAAAAGCAAGGTTATTTTTCTTTCTGCTTAACTGTCTTTTATGCATAACTAAAACAGTTTATTTTACCCTTTAGCCTGTCTAATGTCTAATAACTACTTTAAAATGAAAGTCCCTAATCTAACAATTAGACAATGGGTTCCACATTGAACTTAGTATTAGCGTTCTGTCTGGTGATGTCAACTTTATATTGCAGGTTCATAGAAGTAAAAGATATTTTGCTTGTCACAAAACAGACAAATTAATAGTTTTAAGCCTAGACGTGGGTAAAACAGTCCCAAGGAATCAGTGGGAGAACTGTTCATCTATGTGAAGCCTTTTCAGTGAGGTTTCACAAGACTGGGTGGCACTCCACTTGTGACTAGACTCTTCATATAGGTGTACTCACCAGTTTTAACTTTCTGGGTCCTGTCTGTGAGCCAGCTGGCTATCCACCAGGTGACGTATGGGTTGGCACCTAACCTCTTGAGTTTGTCAACAATGCCTGAGTGGGGTACTGTGTTGAATGCCTTGGCCAGGTCAAGGCAAGGTAGTGTGTGTGTGTGTGTGTGTGTGTGTGTGTGTGTGTGTGTGTGTGTGTGTGTGTGTGTGTGTGTGTATATATATATATATATATATATATATATATATATATATATATATATATATATAATTTTTTTTTTAAATCCCCTTGATGTAGCTGCTTGTTTCATCAGGTGGAGTGCCCATAGCTAAGCTCCCTTTTTTTAATTAATTTTTCCTGGATCCCCCCAAGCTCAAACTACTGGCCTGTGATGCTTTTTCACTGAACTGGGCAACCTCAGGATCAGTGTTATTTTCAAAAGATGCAGAAACTCCCTGTTTTAAATTACTTTTCTCTGGATTCCTCCCAAGCTCAGAATGCTGGCCTGTGGTGCTGTTTATCTGAACTAGGCAACCTTGGGATTGGTGTTATTTTCAAAAGATACATAAACTCCCTCTTTTAAATTACTTTTAACTGGATCCCTCCCAAGCTGGAACTACTGGCCTGTGGCACTCTTTAACTGAACCAGGCAACCTCAGGATCGGTGTTATTTTCAAAATATATAGAAAGTATGTTTTGTCCTTTGAACAAAATTGTTAATTGCTAGCCCTTGTTTAATTCTAATTTTTTAACTAAAGCACTGCATCATGGACGTTAGCTGCCCCCCATCCTGTGTTTCCTAACAGCAGTCTCCCTTTGTATGGTCTTTAACAATTTTGAAAGCCTTGTCCATTTTTCTACTATTAGTAAGCCCTTTCTCTTTTAAATTATGTTCTTTCTAAATCCCACATACTCCTTGGTAAAATTGTTTATTTTATTTCAATAAGAAAAGCAAGCAAAACAAGTAAGTCCAAAGTACCTACTGCCCTTCCTGGTTGTTTCTGTAGATTTGCACATCTGTGGAATCAGGGGCAGCCCTTTTCATCTCACTATTGGCTACCCACCATTTCCTGGTCTGTCAGTCCTCCCCCTTCCCCACAAGACCAATTACAGCATAACCTAGCTTTCTTTAAGCTACAGGAGTCATTTTTAACATCCCTTTGGTGTAGCTGCTTGTCTTGTCGGGTGAAGTGCCCATACCTAAGGTTATTTTCATATAATTTCTTTCTTTTCATTTGGATGATTTATTGATGTTGATTTACACCTTAGTAATGAAGCTAAACGTTATATTTTTAGGCAGTGCAGTGGTGCAGCAGTAAACGTTGTTGCCTCACAGCAAGAGGTTCTCTGGTTCGATTCTCGACTGGGGTGCCTTCTGTGTGGAGTCTGCATGTCCTCCCTGCGTTTGCGTGAGTTTTCTCTGGGTACTCCAGTTTCCTCCCACATTTCAAAGACATGCATCTGGAGCATTTCTCCCAGGCCTCGGCTGAAAATTGGCTCGTTCCAAGTCGAACTTTCCCAGTCAACAAATGTAAAAATAAATAAATAAATAAAAATATTTTAAGAGAGATTTACAGTACCTCTATGTGCTATTGAAGTTGTTTACCCAACCTTAGCATTAGCATATCCCAGGCACTGTACGTACTAGAATATAGACTTGTTAGAGCTGTGCTGCTGGTGCAAAGCATTGTTATTGCTGAAATATTATTTCTTTGCTGCTCACTTTATTATTGCATTTTGAAAAGAACTTGCCCAGACATTAGTGTGCACTTTTCATCAGCTATTGGTTTAGAATGTGTGTTATACCACTTGACATATCATAATTTGTATCACTATTCCTACATATCATAATTTGTATCACTATTCCTACATATCATAATTTGTATCACTATTCCTACATATCATAATTTGTATCACTATTCCTACATATCATAATTTGTATCACTATTCCTACATATCATAATTTGTATCACTATTCCTACATATCATAATTTGTATCACTATTCCTACATATCATAATTTGTATCACTATTCCTACGTCCGTCTTTAAACTCTTAGCAGTGCTTGTTGCACTTCTCTCCTTATAACAAGTACGGTATTGTGCTGGCTAATATGTGCTTAGTTCTGTTTACACACACTGATATATTTGCAACTGCATTAGTCTGTTGAAAGTATTTAGCTGCCAGAACGTTTCTCAGATGTTACATTATCACAAACTGAGGCTTTAATTATCTGTGTATAGATTACCTAGTTATTGTTGGGGTTTTTTACTCCTCTGCTAGCATGTTTGCATCTATTGCATTGTTTTCTCATTAACAAATGCAGTATATTGTGTTAATATTACTTATTTTTCTTCCCAGCTCCCATTACTTTTCCCTGGATCTCCCCAACTCAAACTACCGGTCTGTGGTGCTCTTTAACTGAACTGAGCAACCTTGGGATCAATGTTATTTTTAAAAGATACAAAAAGTATGTTTTATCCTCTAGACAAAATTGTTAATTGCTAGCTCTTGTTTAATTCTATTTTTTTTTAAACTAAAGCACCCAACCATGGACATTAGCTGCCCCACCCCCATCCTGTGCTTCCCAGCAGCAGTCTACCTTTGTATGCTGTTTAACTATTATAAAGCCCTGCCCAATTTTTTACTACTACTAAACCCTTTCCCTTTTTAATTCTGGTCATCCCACATACTTCTTGGTAAAAGTGGTTTATTTTATTTCAATAAGAAAGGTAAGCAAAACAAGTAAGTTCAAAGTACCTACTGCCTTTCCTGATTGTTTCTGTAGACTTGTACACCTGTGAAATCAGGACCAACCCACTCTGTTTGCTCTTGCTATGCTCAGGCTCAATCCTCTCCCCTACCCTATCCCCATTCCCACCTACCCCATCCTTCATTAGCTTTATATTTATCTTGGCCACTGCCATAGTCCATAAGATCACCACCCAGTCAACCAGCACATTCTAAAGTACACTCCCCTTTTATTTCCCTACTAGTGCAACAACCAGTCACTTAGATTTTACCCCTCACCTTTCCCTGCAATCCTAATAATCCTTTATAAAGCAAAATCCAAACATCTGTACAACTTCCTATACTTTTCATCCTTCTTAGCACACTCCTCCTTACATTGACCAAACTCACCTACACTGATAACATAAAACAGGACTTAAACCATCTCTTCAAACTAAAAACTCCCACTCTTCCCACACCAACACACTACAACAAAATTAGTTATTCTAACATCTCATCATCACTATTCAGTTGTGACCATGCACGCATCATTAAAGTTAAGGTTCTCTCCATCGCTAACAACAAGCCTTTCAACATTCTGTCTCAAAAGTTAGTGCCCAAATCTCATAATAGGTGACTCACTAGGATCTCAGAGTAGTGATAGTCACCCAAACTCATTATCGTCTGACATAAGACCCCCCCCCACAACCCGAAATACACCATGCTCCACTAGACACCTATTATTGACAAACATAAATACACTTAGCATTTGCAGCTAGCTCATGGAATTTCATACCTGACTAGAGCTATAGTCCCCAGACATCATAGCCTTCGCTGAGGCCTGGCTCAAGCCACATATATCAGACATAGAAATAGTCCCAACAGGTCTTATTGTTAGCTTGATTTTTTTCTCAAAGATTTATAAAGTTGTTAGAGGAAAAATCAAGCTACCAATAAGATATACTATTTGTAAAAATGTAAAAGTTTCCAGAATCAGTGGACAAGCAAGGGCGGAGTTACTCCCTAAGGAAAATAAGTACATTGTGAAGCAAAGTACATATTGTCCAGCTTTTGTGAAGCCAAGTACATATTGTCCAGTTTATCTGATGAATGATGATACTAAAATCCTAATGAAAATTTTGGTGAGCAGGATGTAAAGTTTTTTACCAACTCTGTTGTCAAAAGACAGAAATCTACTGATACCTAATAGTGTATTTGTCTGTTTATTCACTGACTGGAGTAGAGTGCTAATCCCACTGGACTAAACTAACAAAATTATACATGCATTTAAAGTTCACAAGTGGTAGATAGTGATAATATTTGACAATGAAGCACTGAGGCAGTCTTCTAAGCAGTGCTTATCTATCTGCTGAATAAAGAATCTCTAAATTAAAAAAAAGGGAGGACTCAGTAAAAGTCTTTCTGAAGACTGTGTTTTACTGGATGACCACTTTCTCCTAGTCTGAGATATCTGCAGCTACAACCACAGGCAAGCTATCTGACCAGGACCACCCTTGAGAAGCTAGGGGACTCCAAATACAAACTGAAAGCTCCCACAGGGAACAAAGACCAAAGCTAATGGGAGAATAACACCTCACCAGTGAGACACACATGAGTTAAAACTGTATTGCTTTTGTTTTTCCTTAAAGCTGGACACCCTGGGATTAAGATTTAATCAACCCCATCAGCACTAGGCACCACTTCTTCACCCTACGAACAGAAAATGGATAAAACAATAAAAAATATTTAGTCTGATGAACTCTAGTAGTGTTTTTGAACAAAAGTTAATAAACAAGTTAAAAATTTCCTGTAGCGTCCATGTGGTGAAGCTTCTAGTGGTACTGTTTGACAGATTTTTAGATAAGCAGCCTACCTGCACTTTCATTGGAGATATATATATATATATATATATATATATATATATATATATATATATATATATATATACGTCTACTTCAAAGGATCGAAAATTCAGAACACCGAATCTCTGATCATCAAAGACCAGAGGATCGAAGTTCTGAAATAATGAACCTGCAAAAAAAAAATCTGCACACCCCACACCTCTTGCTACTTAAATATACCAACTTCGAGATCACACTACAGTGAAGAGAACAGTAAAGTTCTCATTTTCCACTGTATGGTCATCTCCATTGACAAGGTTCGATATTACAAAACTTCACTCCTCTGGTCTTCGATGATCAGAGGTTCGATGTTCTGAAATTTTGATCCTTTGAAGGGGATACACACACACAGATATATATATATATATATATATATATATATATATATATATATATATATATATATATATAAATGTGGGTTAAGTTCTACATTTCTTATGGTCAAGACTATAAGATCAAAGGTTTTGAAACTTTGAACCATTTAAATGGAGATCTCAGTACAGAACGGAATGGTATATTTACCATTTTCTTCACGGTAGTGTGATCTCAGACTTGGCATATTTAATTATCAGGGGGAATAGGGGGTGCAAGAGGCTTGCCCCCTTGCAAACACATAAAAAAGATTTTTTTGTTTTTATTTATTTATTTTTTTATTTACATTTTCAAGTTTCAAAACTTCAGTCTCATGGTCTTGACCATAAGAAATTCAAAGTTTTGAAACTTCAAAATTTAGAAGTAGAGCATATATATATATATATATATATATATATATATATATATATATATATATATATATATATATATATATACATATATATGAGAGAGATAGATAGATATATAGATTTACAGATATAAATCAATTGATATAGATATGACTACACATACAGATAGAGATTAGATATAGGTGTAGATATAGGTAAAGTAAGTCTATAAGTATTTTATGAACACAGACATGATTGACCATCAAAACCTTACTATACCCTAGTGTCACAAAACAATTGTACAAAAAAAGTGGTGAGACAGTTCTAGACAATTCAATGCCTTAAGGGCAATACAATGGCAGCTGTGGTATTGTGTCTAAGTGGCACATTTTGCAACCCTATTATTGCACGTCTCCAGCTTATTTTTAACTGTAGCCTGTAGGTTGGTTAGGATGAGTGCAGCATATAAGGACATGAGAGAATGTGGGTAGTAGAAAAATGGTTTTGATGGTGCTGCTAAGGAAGTTTTTTATCCTGTAGACCATTCCTAAAATGCCAGAAATGTCAGTAATAATTACATTTAAGAAATAACATTACAAACCCACCAACATGTGAAAAAGGAACCACCCCTATAATAAACCAAACAACCATCATTATCAAATACAGTAACATTCACCCTTCTTTACATCACACAGAAGTGAGTTCGCACAGAGTTCTTTCAAACAGACCCAGGAACTACAAACCCAGATGTGTAATAAAGCAAACAGAATGAACCCATGTATTTATATATACTGCATCTGAAAAAGGAGTAAAGGGAATCACTTTCTCAGTTAATATGTCAATAAATTAAAAACCTTCATGCTTTCATCTAAGCAGCATTGCTCTTTATATCATGAGATGAGCTGAGGTTGTGCAGACCCCAGTTTCCTCGTACCTTGAACATTGTAAATTCCTGTAACTAGAGCTTCTGTACTGTGCAGCTGATTGTTTGCAGATAAGGTAGAACAGCGCTTCCTGCTTGCAAAATGTTTTGCTGCATTACTTGCATATTATACCAGTTCTTCACTGGCTGCCTTTTCTGCCTCATATTTATTCATTTATGTATACATCTCTGTCTATATTTATCTATATCTAATTTGTATCTATCTTTATATGTATGTATCTGTATATATATACACATACATATATGTGTGTGCGTGTGTGTAAAATACACACACACACACACACACACACACACACACACACACACACACACACACACATAGATATGCATATATATATGTTCATAGGTGCTTACTAGGCTAATAACCACAAGGGCGATTTTAAGCATAGTCATGCATCCCAAATCTCTGACAAGTTCTTGATAAGTGTAAGCAGGGGCTTGGGATGTGAAAGATTTACAAGCAGTGGCTGCTTAAACTCTATATATCTCAGTGTAATTCTTGTGGCCTCTAACTGTATGTTGTTAGTTAATTCTCAGCAAGTTTTCAGTGCTGCAGAAAATGAATATAGCTGGGGTGACTTGCTGTAAGTACAAAACCCTGTCTATATCATGCAGATGTCAATATTTGGTACAATCTAGGACTGTGAGACATTACAAAGCCGACAAAAGCTGAGTCATGACCAGACAGACACTTGGCAGCTTAACGCCCTGGTGTACTTATCAGGGCCCTGTCTGTGCACATATACCCACTCGAGTGGGAACATAAGGATATCCTTGTGGGGGTGGGGTTTATTACTAGGATGCAGAAACTTGCATATGTCCAGACAGTAAGCTGTTTAAGGAGAACTGTTTCTGTTTTGTATTACCTGCAGGTACCGTGTGTGACCTTGCTACCAGTTTACATGTTCCCCATCGTGTTGTCAAAACATATCCAAAAAAGTGGTTTCAAATTACTCCTGCATCTTGTATTCACATTGTCTAATTTACTTCTGTAAACTGAGCCTATGCAAAATATTACCTGAACTGGTCTGTTAACCTTTTCCAAGTATAGTATTGTTTCTAGAGCTGGTTTCAGGCAGAACAAAAATGTTTTAATCACTTGCTTTTTGAAGACCAGCTGACAGAAAGTAAGTGCTAAATGATGCACTGGTGGATATCAGTAATTTAAAATATATAACACACTCATAGATATCAGTTATTTAAAGAATACATTATGCTTTATTGCTCATTTTTGGTCTTCATATTACTGTTTGGTGACTAAACAAAGGTAGTTAAATGAATAAAATATGTATTTTATAAATATATAGCTCTAGTATGCTCTTGCTCGAATCATGGCAGTTTCTTAACCAAGAAAAAGATATTACTGGATTAGTTTTAGTACCACTTTAATATCTGATGACAGCATGCTGCTTTTTTCTTTGAAATGACTCCTTTGTTCTTTTCACAAGAACTTTTTAGATTATTGTGGTAATCTCCACTCCCAGTTTGCATGGCTTCACTGTTTTTCTTTTTTTTGCCAGTAACTGCACTTATTCTTACATGATAATGTGAACGGTTTGATACGTCACATATAAGAAAGCACGAGAATAAGATATGAATGTATATATCTATACATCTATACATCTATATATCAACATATTTATAAATCTATATCTATATATCTATATATCTATACATCTATACCTCTATATATCTATATCTATATATCTATACATCTATATCTATATATCTATATATCTTTATATCTATATATCTATACATCTATATATCTATATCTATATATCTATACATCTATACATCTGTATATCTATATCTATATATCGATATATCTATATATCTATATCTATACATCTATATATCTATATCTATACATCTATACATCTGTATATCTATATCTATATATCTATACATCTATATATCTATATCTATACATCTATACATCTGTATATCTATATCTATATATCTATACATCTATATATCTATATCTATACATCTATACATCTGTATATCTATATCTATATATCTATACATCTATACATCTATATATCGATATATCTATATATCTATATCTGTATATCTATATATCTATACATCTATACCTCTATATATCTATATCTATATATATATACATCTATATATCTGTATATCTATATATCTATATATCTATATATCTATACATCTATACATCTATATATCTATATCTATATATCTATACATATATACCACTATATATCTATATCTATATCTATATATCTATACATCTATATCTATATATCTATATATATTTATATGTATATATCTATATATCTATATCTATATATCTATATATCTTTATATCTATATATCTATATATATCTATATATATATATATCTATATATCTATACATCTATACCTCTATATATCTATATAGCTATATATCTATATATCTATACATCTATATATCTATATCTATATATCTGTATATCTATATATCTATACATCTATACATCTATGTATCCATATATCTATACATCTATATCTATATATCTTTATATCTATATATCTATATATCTATATATATATATATCTATACATATATATATATATATATATATATATATATATATATATATATATATATATATCTTTATATCTATATATCTATATATCTATACATCTATACCTCTATATATATATTTATATATATACATCTATATATCTATATATCTATATATCTATATATGTATATCTATATATCTATATATCTTTATATCTATATACCTATATATCTATATATCTATATCTGTATATCTATATATCTATATATCTATACATCTATACATCTATACATCTATATATCTATACATCTATACATCTATATATCTATATCTGTATATCTATACATCTATACATCTATATATCTATATCTATATATCTATACATCTATACATCTATATCTATATATCTATACATCTGTACATCTATATATCTATATCTATATAGCTATATATCTATATCTATATATCTGTACATCTATACGTCCATATATCTATATCTATCTATCTATCTATACATCTATATATCTATATCTATATATCTATATCTATATATCTATACATCTATACATCTATATATCTATATCTATATATCTCTACATCTATACATATGTATATCTATATCTATATAGCTATATCTATATATCTATATATCTATACATCTATATATCTATATCTATCTATCTATACATCTATACATCTATATATCTATACATCTGTATATCTATATCTATATATCTATACATCTATACATCTATATATCTATATATCTATATATCTATATCTATATATCTATATATCTATATCTATATATAACAATTAATGTACTTCACTGTGTGAGGCCGGCTGGTAACAATTCCCAGTGCTAAATCACTAATAGTGCTGTAAATAGCAGCATCACAGACAAGCTTTTCTTCAGTCTGAAATTACACAAAACCAAGGGAGATTCAAAAACTCAAGAAACAAGTATTCACATGAAGAGCTAAAGAGAAGAGTGACTGTACCCAGTATGGGAAAACAAAACTGTTAAATAAATCCTTCTCTTCAAAATTAGTAAGTATTCTATTGCAGAACTTGGGAACTGACAACAATCAATGTGTGCTCCTCATGGAATGAGGCTTTTGCATAATTCACATAATTTGGTTTCTGGTCTCTAGGAATAACCGGTGTGAGTTGCGTGCCATCATGATCACATGGTAGAAACTGCTAAACTAGATTTGAGTACCTGCCCGCTAGATTTGCTTTAGATAAGATCATTGATTCAGTCTATTGAAACACATTTATGCCATCTTCTGGCCATAGATTTTCAGAAGAAATGTGAGAGTTGATTTAAAAAATATAGATGCCTTGAAGTATGTTTATATGCAGGCATCCATCTATTGATCTACCTTTATTGGTTTACTATTGAATGAACAAAAGTGCATCGGTCGACCAGTCACAATGTTGACCCAAAATGCTGAATCCGTACCATTGAAAAGGCAGTCAAGTCGAAAATTAATATATCGATACCTATAGTTCGATGTATTCAACACAGCAGGAGGTGACATCAGTCACCCATGCTATGTAGCTTAATGTACTGTGACACTCCACAGTCAACAGTAAGTGTATTTTACTATTTTGCAGGGGACAAGCCCCCCTGCACCCCACGACCCCGATAACTATATATACAAACTTCAAGATCACACTACGGTGAGGAAATTGGTTAATTTCTTATTCCTCACCGAACCACAATCTCTGTTCACAATGCCGAACTCAGACAATCGACCTACATTACCCATTCACTGTAGTGTAGTCGATGTTTTCTGGTTCTGCATTCTGACCATAGGAAAAGTGCCTTTCGACCACATGCTGGTCGAGCACATGTAGTTCACCAATTTAATAGTAAACCTCTTAATCTCATATAGCTATCTGTTTACTTATTAACCTGGCTGATGGATTTACTGCACATCAGCAAGTCAAATGGCATCAGAAACACTTGGTTTAGATATCTAAATCTCTTCTAAAACATCAGCAGAATGGTTTGGAGGGGCAGATATATTTAGCAGAGGATACCACTGCTGTGGAACAGATTGCCCATCTACATAAAACAAAGTTCATCCTTATCCATATTCAACTGCAACTTGGATCTATGGATGGGAAATGGAAAATTTATCTCAGGAATGTCCCCTGTACTACTAATGGGCCGAGGCAGCTCCTAAATGCTTTATCCTATGCATGGGTCCCCTTAAATTATCTATGGTATGATCCCAGTTCATAGGTTCATAGATGTGTACTAGGCCAACGGCTCTGGAGTCTTTACAAGCCTAGCCCATAGAAGTGCCCTGGCATCATGCCGCCATTAGTTCCAGTGCCGCTATCAAGTAGAGCCACTGGAGTGATCTCTAGGGTGAACTTTCTATTTCCTATCCACTCATCAAGATTTCTCTTGAAAAGGGCCAGTGAGGTGCTCTGCTTGACATGTATGGGAAGTCTATTCCAGAGCATGGGCAGTCTCTGGGTTATGAACTTGTCCCTTCAGCATGTTCTGTTGATTGTGGTAAGGAGGTTGAGGTCCCTGGAGCGTGTGGTATGGAGGGACTGGGATTTTTTAGGTGCAACATTTCTAACAGGGATGGGTCAGACATGGCTTTGTAAGTCAAGCAGAGATCGCCTCTTAATAGACGATATGAGACAGAGAAAAGCTGGAGGTTGTTTGAGTCTGTCCATCTAGGGCATGTGTTTAAGGCCTAGGAACCTCTTTGCGAGGTACTTTTGTGTCCTTTCCAGCTGTTTCAGGTGCTTAGTGAGGTACATGCCACATGTGGTATTATACTCGATGACTGATCTAATGAGGGAAGAGTAGAGAGAGATGATGACCTCTTTCTTCCTGGATGCAAAACCCTTGGTAATGAGATGTGTCACATAGAAGGACTTTCTGACCACAGTGGCAATGTGGTGGTCGAAGGAGAGGTTGCTGTTAACCTGTGTCCCCAGATCTCTTATAACACCTTCAGTGTTCAGTGGGCTACCATCAATGTGATAATTAGAGGGGACTTCATTTTTCCCAAAGCGATGACAATGCATTTTTTGGCATTAAACTTAAGGCCATGGTTTTGACACCAGGTGTTGGTCTCAGTGAGGCCTTTCTGTAGGATGTCTACATCACTTGGGGAATTAATAATGGCTCCCAGCTTGCAATTCTCGGTGAACTTGGTCAGCCAGAGTCCCTCTGTGTTGGTGTGGACTTCTGTGAAGTAGATGCCAAACAGGAGAGGACCCAGGACAGATCCCTGTGGGACTTCACTCGTGACTGGTTGGCAGTTTGACTTGGATTCAGCTACTTTTACATTGTGGGTTCTATCTGTGAGCTAGTTTGCAACCCACCTAGTTATATAGGGGTTAATGCCTAGCTTAGTGAGTTTTTCCATGATTCCTGAGTGGGGAATGGTATCAAAGGCCTTGGCCAGATCAAGGTAGGCTGTATGAACCACCTTCCACTTCATCCGCAGCTCTCGTGACTGACTCAAAGAGGTCAACTAAGTTGAGCAGGCATGATCTACCCTTCACAAAACCAAACTGTGTGGGATCCAGAGTTTGAAGATTCCCTATATCCTTGTTTATTAGGTCCATAATAATGCATTCCATAGCTTTGCATATTAGACTTGTTAGGCTAATGGGGTATAGTTCCCAGGGTCTGTAGTCACTCTTTTGTGAAGAGGGATGATTGTAGCAATGCACCATTCGGTAGGGACAAAGCCTGCAGTGAGGCTGTGATTAAACAGAGCACACAGGTGAGGTGCCAGTTCACTCTGTAGTTCATGCAGAACACAGCCAGGGATATTGTCAGGTTCCATAGAAGCTGTATTCTTGGCCTTGGATTTGGTCTGTGTAGTTTGAGAGTGCTTTTATCCTGCTGGGTGCTGCATTTCCTAATTTTTGCCATGATTTTCTTCCTTCTGTTATACAGCCTATTGATGTTGTGATTCCAGCTGGGTGGCTTGTTTTTTTAGTTCATAGGTTCATAGGTTCATACTAGGCTATCTGCCCTGGGGCAATTACAAGCCTAGCCCGATTTTGTTTGGCTTACGCCACCCCTTGATTTGAGTATACTGTGTCCTTTTTAAGGTTTAGTTTACTGTGCCTCTGTCTAATAGTGACACGGAAGTAATCCCTGGGACAAACCTACGATCCCCCATCCACTCATCAAGATTCTTCTTGAAGAGATTCAGTGAGGTGCTCTGCCTAACATGAATTGGAATTCTATTCCAGAGCAAAGGGAGCCTCTGGGTTATGAATCTGTCCCTCCAGCAAGTTCTATTTATTTCTGTGCTGAGGTTCAAGTCCCTCGAGCGTGTGGCTCTAAGGGATTTAGATTTACTGAGGTGGAGCATGTCCATTAATTTTGGATTGGACATAGCTTTATATGTCAGGCATAGATCGCCTCGAAGTAGGCGGTATGCAACTGAGTAGAGCTGGAGTTTTTTTAACCGAGCAGCATATGGCATCTGCTTGAGTCCCTTGATCCTCTTGGTGAGGTACTTTTGGGGTCTTTCTAATTGCTGCAGGTGTTGGGTAAGGTACATCCCAAAAGGGGCATTATATTCTATGATAGGCCTGATGAGGGATGAATAAAGGGGCACGATTACCTCTCTTGATCTAGATGTGAATCCTTTCATGATGAGGTGGGCTATGTAGAAGGTCTTTCTAACCACTTTGGCAATGTGGTTGTCAAAGGAGAGATTGCTATCAACTTGGGTCCCCAGATCCCTAATTACTTTCTCTGTACTTAATGGGTTACTGCCTATGTGGTAATTTGTGGGCACATTGTTTTTGCCAAAAGGTATGACTATACACTTTTTGGCATTTAGCTTTAGACCATGGCTCTGGTACCAGTTATCCGTCTCTGTTGTGAGACCTTTTTGAAGGATGTTTGTGTCAGCTGGAGAGTCGATTATGGCACTCAGTTTGCAGTCATCTGTGAACTTGGTGAGCCATAGTCTTCCCACGTTGGCCTGTACCTCAGAAAAGTATATACCGAACAAGACCAGTCCCAGGACAGAACCTTGTGGGACGCCACTTGTGACCGGTTTCGAGTCTGACATGGCTCCAGCAACTCTCACTCTGTGGGTTCTGTCTTTGAGCCAGTTTGCGACCCATCTTGTGCATTAGGGGTTTATATTTAAGCTGGATAGCTTATCTATGATGCCTGAGTGGGGTATTGTGTCAAATGCCTTTGCTAGGTCCAGATAGGCTGTGTGGACTACCTTCCTTTCATCTATGGCTTTGGTGACTGTTTCAAAGAAGTCGACCAGGTTCAAAAGGCAGGATCTGCCCTTGACAGAGCCGAATTGGGTAGGATCTAGTGTCTGTAGGTCCCCAATGTCTTTGTTTATGAGCTCCATGATGATCCTCTCCATAGCCTTGCAGACTAGGCTAGTCAGGCTTATGGGGCAATAGTTTCCAGGGTCCGTAGAGGCACCACCTTTGTGGAGTGGGACCACTGTTGCTGTACGCCATTCTGTGGGCACATATCCTGTAGTGAGGCTGAGATTGTACAGCTGTTTTATTTGAGGGGTTAGTTCTTCTTGGAGTTCATGTAGGACACAACCCTGGATGCCATCTGGTCCCATGGAAGCAGTGTTTTTTGCTTTGCAGAGGGCAGCCTTCACCTGAGCATCAGAGATGTTTGGGAGGCAGCCCTCTGCCGGGATAGATACTTGCTCTTTTGGGGGGGGGTGGAGAAGTTTGCACTGAACCTGTCTGCCAGGATATTGGCGATGTCTGTGGGTTCAGTGTATTTTTTGTCATTTAGAATCAACTCAGAACAAGTCTGGGAGTTGCATCCCAGGTTCCTAACATAACTGAAAAAAGCCTTATGATTGTCTTTAGTGTCCTGTGCAATTTTTCTCTCGAAGCTGGCCTTGCAGGATTTTATGAGGTATCGTAATTTTTTGCTAGTACTGATCAGAGATGCCTTCCCTATTAGGGATTTTGCTCTATCATGTAGTAGCTTCCTCCTTCTGTTGTACAGTTTATTTATGGCTGGGGTCCACCAGACTGGACGCCTGCCTTTGGATGATTGGGTCTTGGTTTTGTTTGGGATAGCATGATCCATGCATTCCTGGAGATGTCCGTAGAATGCGTTTATATAGGATTCTGCAGTTTGGGCCGTAGTTTCCACTGGCCCTGGGGCCTTGAAGGATTCCACTTCGGTTTTGAGAAGTGAGAAGTTCACTTTTGAGAAGTTTTTCACTGTGGTTTTCTGGGTAGGGGGTGGGGTTGGGATGTGGATATCCAGTGAAATTAATTTATGGTCTGATCTTACCAATGAGAGATATACTTCTGGTGTGGAGCATAGAGTCCCCATGTTGGTAATGATCAGATCTAGTATGTTTTCCCCTCTTGTGGGAGTGGTAACTAGTTGTTCCATAGCATTTGAGTTTATAATTTCCAGGAACCTTTGGGCTAAGGTGCTGGGGCTTGAGTAGTGCTCCCAGTCTATGTTTGGGTAGTTGAAGTCACCCAATATAATGGTGTTCGGAGAGATCTTCATTTTCTCCAATGTTTTCAGGAAAGCCGAGTGGGATTCCTGACTTTGAGAGGGTGGTCTGTAGGATGCTATAAACTGAAAAGCAGTCTTGCCCACTGTTAGTTGCACATGGATGGTCTCCGATACTTCGTGCAATGCCACTAACCTGGAGGTGTGGATATCCTTGATAAATATGGAAACTCCCCCTCCTTTTGTGGTTCAGTCCGGGTTTTGGGGCCGAAAGCATGATATGAGGTATAACCTGGTAATGCTGGGGTGCTCTCTGGAGCCTTGAACCAGATTTCTGTCACTGCACAGATATCAATGTTCTCCATACTGAGGAGAGCTTCAAGTGCGTGCATCTTGAGGTTAAGACTTCTGGTGTTTAGCAGCATTACCCTTAGTTTCTTGTTCCTTGTGCTGTCTATGGAGGTGGGTTTGACTTTTGAGCCTTGCCTAAAAAAGGCACTATGGGGGTGGCAAGAGCCTTTGCCAATATTCGAAAGCCCAGCGGTGACAGGTGCAAGCCATCCCTAGCAAAGCAACGTGGCTTGTCGAGCATGTCATCCCAGGCTGACAGACACTGGATCCCCTTTGAATGACACCAAAATTTTAGCCAATTGTTAAAATCGATCATTTTGTCTTTGTACTGTGGCATCATTCTAGGTGAGGGTAAGATGCTTCTCAAGGTCAGGGTCATACTGGCCTGGGCTACATGATCAGAGAGCTCCTCTATGTCTCTTTTCATGTAGTCCAGGGGGGTATGTCTCAGGTTATTCACACCAGCATGTACAAAGACTGAGTCATATTTGTATTTGCTTTGGAGTGACCTGAGTGCTTGCATTATGTGGCGGATCCTAGCGCCCGACAGGCAGCTCACTGTGACCTTCTCTTTGTTCAGCCTGGTGAGCGGGACGTCAGTGTGTCTGACAATAGAGTCACCTATTACAAGAGTATGAGGTGTGTTATTCAGCCTTAAGGGCTGTGGCTGCTTGGCACACTGACTTTGTGGGCTATGTGTTGTGCGTGTTTTGTTTTGGGGTAGCGTTTGCTTGGATGTCTGCTTTGGAGGTCTCTGTTGCTTAGGTAGATTTTTATTTAGAGCCTCTGAGTATGTTTTTGTGTATTTATGTGTTTGGTTCGCTGATGTGGTGGGACTATGTGATACTGGAATTGTGTTGTGTGAGGTTACCTTCTCCTCCTGACTGGTTTCACCAGTTTTGAGATGAGAAAGCTCAGCCTCCAGTTTGGCTATATGGTTGCATCTCTCACATATATTTGAACCTGTTTGGAGGAGGAGAGGGTTGTCCGTGTACATGAGACAGTTGTAACATTGCCTCAAAATTCCCAGATTCACCAGCTGGACTGGAGAGGAAACCATTGACTGACCTTTGGACATGCTAGAGTAATATAGGGAAACTGAATTAAGACAGAGCAATAGGGGTCAAGGTAATCATAGAGAGTATAAGAGTGAGTAGTGCTTATGGTTTAATAGTGCTAACTTGTAAGATTACTTATTTGGACCAGTGAAGGGCCTTAGAATGAGAATATGGTGTTTAATTTGAGAGATAGAGCAGTTCTAAGGGAAAAAGTGAAGTGCAGACTTTGTGGAGCCAGGAATAGTTTAAACCCAATTAGGCAGCGCTGCCCGTTGTTGCGCTATCCACAAAACCGCGCAAAACCGCGCAAAAGAGGGTTTTAAGAGAGGGAGATCAAGGAGCTTGGAATTGACCCAAAATGGCCAATAAAACTACAGTTTCAAGGCAGTAGCCACTCCCACAGGGGCAGGCAGGCTGCTCAATGTTTATCACTGCCACTGATGAACAGAGAGACTTCCCTTTAGCCCAAGCAAAAAATGGCCTCCAAGAAACTTACAGACAGTTCTGAACAGCAAGCCTGTAATTGAACTTTTTTAAATCTCAGAAAAGTGGGAAAAAAGCAAGTTTTTTTGTTTTTTTAAAGATAGCAGAGGTTCACAAGTATCAACAAGTTATAACAGTGCAGTAAATGACCCCACACTTGAGTGCTAGGCCAGAGACAGATAAAATGCAAGTTTTAAGAAAAAAACGATTTTAAAAATAAGTGCACACAAAATTCAGTAAACAGCTCTAGGTTGTGTTCTAAATACAGTTACCAATGCAGAAATCAAGTTTAACAAACCAGAAAATGCTCAAAGTAGGTGGCTATGCAGAAAAACTTAGCAAATAATCTGAAGAAAAATACTTAAAATCTCAAAAGTGGCTCCTTTCTTCTCTCAGCGTTTTCTCCTCTTGGTGGGTGCTTCCCCAACAGCCAACAACTCTGAAAAGACACCAAACCCACGAGGCAATCTGGTTTTAAGAGGGAAGGAGTTTTGAATTGATCCAAAATGGCCAAAAAAACAATAGTTTCACAGCAGTACCATCTCCCACAGGGGCAGGCAGGCTGCTCAATCACTATCACTGCCTGATGAACAGAGATTTTTCCCTTTAGCCCAAGCAAAAAAAACCTACAAAAAGTACAACAAACAGTTCAGAACAGCAAGCTGTAACTTTTTTTTTTAAATCAAAAAAAGAAAAAAAAAAAGTTTTTTTTTTTTTAAGATAGTAGAGGTTCAGAGGTTCACAAGTATCAACAAGTTATAACAGTGCAGTGAATGACCCCACACTTGAGTGCTAGGCCAGAGACAGATAAAATGCAAGTTTTAAGTTCTGTATTTCCTCCTGCTGGGTACAACTGCCTCTATGCAGCTATTAACATGCTTGTATAGGATGTCTGTGAACAGTTCAGCATAGACAGCAGTGTTCTCAGGGTTTATAGGGGCTTGAAATGTTATCAGGTTATCACTAAATAGAAGGAAGCTAGCCTTAGAATATAGTTCCTGAATATTCCAGGGTTAGCTTGGCTTCCAACTTTTATTTTTACTTCATAGGAGACCATTTTGTAGTTTGACTTTGCCAGAGAAAACATTACACTAGAGGGTGTGTAGCACTCTCCTATATCAGTGAGGATCAGATCCAGTATAGTTGCACCCCTGGTTGGTGTATTGACAATCTGGTCCAAGGAGTTTGTGTTTACAAAATCCAGGAATTTCTGTGCCTGTATATTTGGTGTTGTATAGGATTCCCAGTGGGGTAATTAAAGTTGCCTATGAATATGGTATTGGGTTTGAATGGTGAGTCTTTCTCGTAAGTTTAAATACATGGTATGGGTTTCCTGGGTCATAGAGGGGACCTATAGCTTGCAAGGAAGTGGTATTGCATTTTGCCTATGGTAATTTGAGTGTGGAGCAGCTCAAGTGCATTGTCCTGTTTGACCAGCCTTGTGGTATACTTAATACCACCACCTTTAGATCCTGTCTGTGTAGTAGCTGATCTAAATGTGTGAAAGGCATTGTAGCCTTGCATTGTTGGTGTGCTGTCCTCAGCTTTAAGCCATGTCTCAGTGACCACACTGATGTTAGCATTCTCTGGGGAGAAGACAGTTTCTTGGGAGTGGAGTTTGTTTTTTAGACTACTAGCATTGAGCAGTAACACCTTTACATTTTCTTGGTGTTGATTTGTTATGTCGGAAGTGCCTTCAGTTTGGCATTGCCTAAAAAAGGCACTATGGGGAAAGGCCAATGTTTTATCTAATATTCAAAAGCTTAGAAGGGAGAGGTGCAGACCATCCCTGACAAAGCACCGTGGTCTGCTGACCATCTCCTTCCATGCTAACAAATATTGCACCCCCTTTCAATGACACCAGAAACTAAGCCAATTATTAGTCAGTTATATTTTGCTTGTATTGTGATGTCATCCTTGGAGAAGGTAAAATGCTGCTCAGTGCTAGGCTCATACCAGCCTGAGACACATATTCCGAGAGCTCCATGATGCCACTCTTCATATAGTCTGGGGAGGCTATGTCTCAGGTCATTTTCTCCCACATGGACTATGACTGTGTCATACTGGTACTTGTGGGCCAGTGACCTGAGTGCATGTGTAATGTGGTGAATCCTGGCCCCTGATAAACAACTGGCCGTGAATTTCTCCTTACTCATCCTTTTGAGAGGGACATCAGTGTGTCTCAGACTGAAGTCTCCAGTGAACAGAATGCTGGATTGTGTGGAGGCTTGCCTTATGGGCTTTAGAAGTAGAGGCTCCATGAGATGTGGCTGTATGTGTTAAGGTGGGTGTTGTTTCGAAAGAGTGCATTCAGGGCTGCGGAGGGTATTTGTTATGTTTGTTTCATCTGGGAGGTCCTTGGGGTTTAGGAAGGTTACATTTAATGCCTCAGCATATGTGGATCTATATGTTTGCTTTGAACTGTGTGTGATGGGTGCAGCATCTGTACTACTGACAACCTTGTTGACATTAGGAGTGCTTTTATATGTGAGCTTTGCTTCCAGTGACATTGTGTAAATGCATCTCTCACATACTATATCAGTTTGTTTGAGAATTAACTGGTTGTCAGTAAACATGAGGCAATTTCTACATTGCCTCAGCATGCCCATATTCACCAAGCTAGTAATGGATATAGTGGGAAAGCTCATATCCATGGCAACAGAACTTTTTTTTTTGATAAGACAGCTGTAGTGAGAATATAAAGTAACATCACAAGTATCCATTTTGCAACTCTGGGAGCAGTGCCTATCACTGTCAACTAGTTGTGCTTTGTGCAAGTAGGTATCAATGAAATTTCAGTGGTGCTTTTAGGTTCATAGGTTCATAGGTAGGTACTAGGCTATCTGCCTGAAGGCATTTATAAGCCTAGCCAGAATGTTTTGGCTTTCGCAGCCCCCTTAGATTAGTTCCCTGTTCCTCTGCCCAGCAGAGCCACTGAAGTGATCCCCGGAGTAAACTTTCTGTTTCCCATCCACTTGTCAAGATTTCTTTTGAAGAGTGTTAGTGAGGAGCTCTGCCTAATGTAGATTGGAATCTTGTTCCAAAGCATGGGAAGCCTCTGGGACAGGAATCTATCCCTCAGGCACATCCTATTTATTGCTGTGATGAGGTTTAGATCCCTAGAGCGTGTGGCTCAAGGGGATAAGGTTTTCTTTAGGTGGAGCATGTCCATCAATTCTGGGTTGGACATGGCCTTGTATGTCAGAAAGAGATCACCTCTGAGAAGTCGGTACGCAACCGAGTACAGCTAGAGTTTCTTTAGTAGAGCTGCATAGGGCATCTGTTTGAGGCCAGTGATCCTCTTGGTGAGGTACTTCTGTGGTCTTTCCAGCTGTTGCAGGTGCCTTGTAATGTACATCCGAAATGGGGCGTTGTACTCTATGATGGTTCTGATGAGTGATGAGTAAAGGGGCACAATGACCTCTTTTGATCTGGATGCGAACCCTTTTGTGATTAGGTGGGCCATGTAGAAGGATTTTCTAACCACTTTGGCAATGTGATTATCAAAGGTGAGATTACTATCTCCTCCCTTATTATGTCTTCTGTATTTAGGGGACTACTAACTATGTGGTAGTTTGTGGATACTTTGTTTTTTCCAAAGGGGATGACTATGCATTTTTTGGCATTTAGCTTGAAGCCATGATTTTGACACAAGGTATCTGTCTCAGTGAGACCCTTTTGGAGGATGTCTGTCTCAGCCGGAGAGTCAATTATAGCCCCTAGTTTGCAGTCGTCTGCAAACATGGTCAGCCATAGTCCTCCTGTGCTTGCCTGTACCTCTGAAAAGTATATGCCGAACAAGAGGGGTCCTAGGACTGAGCCCTGGGGAATGCCACTTGTAACCAGTTTAGAGTCAGACCTAGCTCCCGTAACTCTCACCATGTGGGTTCTGTCCATGAGCCAGTTGGCAACCCATCTTGTGACCTAGGGGTGTATGTTCAGCCTGGTGAGCTTGTCTATAATACCAGAATGGGGAATGATGTCGAAGGCCTTTGTGAGGTCTAGGTTGGCTGTGTGTACCACCTTTCCCTCGTCTATAGCCTTGGTAACTGTCTCAAAGAAGTCCACCAGGTTTAGGAGGCATGATCTGCCCTTAACAAAGCCGAACTGGGTAGGGTCCAGTGTTTGGAGATTCACAATGTCTCTGTTAATGAGTTTCATGATGATGCGCTCCATAGCCTTGCAGACTAAGCTAGTCAGGCTTATAGGGCGATAGCTCCTGGGGTCTATTGTGGCTCCACCTTTGTGGAGTGGAATAACTGTTGTTGTGTGCACTCTATGGGTACATAGCCTGTGGAGAGGCTGAATTTGAACAGTGTGTTTAGGTGAGGGGTTAGTTCATCTTTGAACTCATGTAGGATGCAGCCTGGGACACCGTCTGGTCCCACTGATGCTGTGTTTCTGGCTTTGGAGAGGGCTGTTTTAACCTGAGTGTCTGTGATTTCAGGGACTGTACATTCTTCTGGTATGGTTATGGGCCCTTTTGGGGGTGAGAGGGGAGCGAAGTTTGCACTGAACCTGTCTGCCAGGATGTTGGCGATATTGGTCGGTTCAGTCTATTTTGTGCCATTCTGCACTAACTCTGAGCAAATCTGAGCATTGCCATTTAGATTCTTGACATAGCTAAAGAATGCCTTGTGGTTATCTTTGGAGTCCTTGGCAATTTTTCTTTCCTTGGATGATTTTATGAGGGATCATAGTTTCTTGCTGATACTGATCAAGGATGTCTTTCCTTCTTGGGATTTTACTCTTTTCTGTACTAGTTTCCTCCTTCTTTTGTATAGCTTGTTTATAGCAGGAGTCCACCAGACTGATTTCCTTTTCTTGAAGGAGTGAGTCTTGGTTTTTCTTGGGATGGCACGATCCATGCATTCTTGTATATGCCCATAGAATGCATTAGTAAAGAATTCTGCAGCTTGGACAGCGTTATCCTTCAGCATGGAGGCTTTGAAACTTTCCACCGCTGTCTTAAGTAACGTGAAGTTTGCTTTTGAAAAGTTTTCCATGGTGGTTTCCTTGTCTGGGGGTGGAATGTGGATATCTAAAGTGATTTGTTTATGGTCAGATCTATCCAGTGAGGGGTTGACCTCCGGTGTGGAAAACTGGTCACCCATGTTGCTGATGACCAGGTCCAATATGTTGTCACCTCTGGTGGGAGTGTTGACCAGTTGAACCAGGGTGTTTGAGTTTATAAATTTTATGAAATGTTGGGCAAGGGAGTTAGTACTTGAGTAGTTCTCCCAGTTAATGTTTGGGTAATGGAAATCATCCAATATTAGGGTGCTTGGTAGGACCTTTATGTTTCCCAGTGTTTCCAGAAATGCGGAATGGGGGTCCTAGGACATGGTTCATAGGTTCATAGATTAGTACTAAGCTAACTGCCCTTGTGAGCAATTTTAAGCCTAGACAATTATCCCTTGTGAGACTCAAACCCTGCACCTTGTGTTTGTCAGGCAAACACTTTAACCATCAGGCCACCCTCCCAACCCAAAAATAAACAGCCTCTGCAAGCCTTGAACCCAGGACATGGTGGATGATCTGTAGCAAGCTACAATTTGAATTGCAGTTTTACCCATTATAAGTTGCATGTGGATGATCTCTGAAGCATCGTGCTGTGCCACTAACCTGGAGGTGTGGTTATCCTTGATGAATATGGATATGCCCCCACCTTTTGTATTTCAGTTTGGGTTCTGTGGCCGAAATGTATGGTATGAGTTATAGCCTGGTAGTGCTGGGGTGCTCTCTGGAGCCTTAAACCAGGTTTCTGTTACTGTACATATATCGATTTTCTCCATACTGAGGAGTGCCTCGAGTGCATGCATTTTGAGGTTTAGACTTCTGGCATTGAATAGCATTGCCCTCAGTTTTTTTTACTTGTGTTATTTACGGTGGTTGGTTTGTCTTTTGAGCCTTGCCTAAAAAAGGCACTATAGGGGGTGGCAAGTGCCTTGGCCAGTATTCGAAAGCTTAAGGGTGACAGGTGCCAGCTGTCTCTAGTGAAGCAGCGTGGTTTGTCAAGCATGTCATCCCAGGCGGACAGACACTGGATCCCCTTTGAATGACACCAGAAACTTAGCCAATTGTTGAAATCGAGAATTTTTTCTTTATACCGTGGTATCTTTCTTGGTGATGGCAGGATGCTACTCAGGATCAGGGTCATACCGGCCTGGGCTGCATGATCAGAGAGCTCTTCCAAGTCTCTTCTCATGTAGTCCAGGGAGGTATGGCTCAGGTCATTCACACCAACATGGACAATGATGGAGTCATATTTGTACTTGTTCTGGATTGACCTGAGTGCTTGTGTTATGTGGCAGATCCTGGCACCAGACAGGCAGCTAATAGTAGCATTCTCCTTATTCAGCCCAGTGAGTGGGACGTCAGTGTGCCTGACTATAGAGTCACCTACTACTAGCATGTTGGGTATGTTATTTTGCCTTAAGGGCTGTGATTGCATGGCACACTGGTTTTGTGAAATATGTGTTTCATGGTTTGTGTTGGGGAGGTGGAGGTTGCTTGGATGTTTGCTTTGGAGGTCTCTGTTGGTTTTGCAGATTTTTATTTAGAGCCTCAGAGTATGTTTTCATATATTTATGTGTGTTTTTTGCCGGTGCTGGTTTAATGTGTCTATGTGAGACTGGTGGTGTGATGCAAGTATTTCCCTTCTCCTCTTGACTGTCTGATCCAGTCTTGGGTTGAGTGAGCTTAGCCTCCAGTTGGGCTGTATAATTGCATCTCTCGCATGTATTAGTGTTTGGTGGTAGGAGGAGAGGGTTGTCTGTGTACATGAAGCAGTTGTGACATTGCCTCAAAATGCCCAGCTTCACCAGTTGGACTGGACAGTACACCTGACACTGCCCTTTGAACATGCCTGGATAGGTACAGTGAACTGTTTTACTGGATGGCTGGTAAGGTCGAATAGAGAGCTTTGTCCTTCTGTAGAGTACAGGAGGGTCTAGTGCTAGGTTTTATAAGTGCTTGCTATATGTTTTGAGCAAGTGCCGGGCTGAGAAATGAATGGCTTGAGTGCTTAAGTTGAAAGTTTGTCTAGTTCTAAGGGAAAAATTGAAGAGGGGGCTTTGTGGAGCTGGGAATAGTTTTACCCTAGCTAACCGGCGCTGCCTGGTGTGTAAAACCGGGCAAATATGGTATTTATAGCAGGGAAATGAAAGAAATAGAAATTAGCCCAAAATGGCCAATAGACTACTAATTTCTGGGCTGAAACCACTCCTCCAGGGACAGATAGGCTACTCAAAGCTCCCTTCTCTCACAAGTGAACAGAGAAACTTCCCAAGTAAGGTACGGGCAAACACAGAGATTTGTAACACAGCCCTGAATTCAGCACTAACCAGAAAACTGGACTATACTAGCTTAGAAAGGCGGAAAGCAAGTGTGTGTGTGTGTGTGTGTGTGTGTGTGTGTGTGTGTGTGTGTGTGTGTGTGTGTGTATATATATATATATATATATATATATATATATATATATATATATATATATATATGTGTGTAATATATACATTTTTTTCAGAAAATAAAGCAGATACAATTAAATAAAAACACTTTAAATGCACAAAAAACAATACGTATTGTTATATATCGCAGATCAGATTTGTAGTCAATGCCACTAGTAATAAAGTAGGAAGAAACATAAATACAGTAAAAGCAGATGAATAAAGTGCAACTGAGCCCTGTTCCAGCAGTCTTCAATCAGGCAAGTTCTAACTGCACACTCCTTCTACTAGGGTGCAAGGGAACCTTCTCCAAAAAAGATGGCCTGCATCAGTACTCAAGTTATAAAAACAAAGCTAGATTCAGCAGGCCTGAATCTGGTCTATGCTTCAGCAACAAGGCACACCAAGTTCAGAAATAAACAGTTCAAATAAGCAGGCACAATAAGCCTGTGACCAGAAATTCCCAGCTCAGAAGGGCAGAATCCAGCCTCTTCTCCCACAGGAGTGCAGACCACAAACCCTCTTAATGTAGAATAACTGGCCTGAAGCCCAAGTGCTTAAACCAGAACTAATGCACTTTTAGAATAGCAGACAATGGGCCTTCAATCTGCAATTCCCAGCATAGAAGGATGTAAGCTACCTGTCCTGCCACAAGAGTGGTACAACAACCTGTCCTGCCACAAACCTTCTTAATGTAAAACAACCGGTATGAAGCCCAAGTGCTTAAACCAAAATACTTAGAATAACAGTTACAATTTAATCAGGCTACTACCAAGCAGTAATAAATGCAGCAGAATAAATAAAATTGAGTGCATTTAAGAAAAGCAAAATAAAGTAGGAGGAAACACAAATACAGTAAAAGCAGATGAATAAAGTGCACATTTTTTTTAAGTGCAAGGAGAGACGAAGGAAGAACCTAACTGGTTTGGCCTTCTCAGATCTTCTCTCTGTATTATGTAGAGTGAACACTAGACCCAGAATATGATCCCACTGAACTCAGTTCAGTGAGCAAATGAGATGGACCCAGGAGGAGTGTTCTAATACAGACTTACAGGAGGGGTGAGCAATTCCAGAGCCATTAACACTAATACCAACAGAAGAACAGGGAGGGTGGATGGGGAACTAACTGCAGAGAAACAAACAGCACACTGTTCAATGAAACATGCAATTAGTAAACAGAAAAAAATGAAAATATAGTACTTTTAAAACTGCAAGTTTGTACTTAGCAGAAGACTGTTACAGGAAAAGTGTTAACTCAAGGTATCTACATCTATACAGGGCACTGCCAAACACATGAGGAAAAATTAATAAGTAGACCCTGATGATTTATGGATGAAGTATTTAGGTAGATATTCTCAGGTTAGGTTAGACAGCAGGAAATCAAGCAGTATTTACTGAAAGGATAAAGAATTAAGAAAAATGAAAAGAGGGGAGTCACCTAAATGGCTGCTGCCTGACTGCTACTAGTACTGGTCTCACCACAGCTTCATGCTGCTGGGATACAGTGCTCCTGGGGAGTCACCTAAATGGCTGCTGCCTGACTGCTACTAGTACTGGTCTCACCACAGCTTCATGCTGCTGGGATACAATGCTCCTGGGGAGTCACCTAAATGGCTGCTGCCTGACTGCTACTAGTACTGGTCTCACCACAGCTTCATGCTGCTGGGATACAATGCTCCTGGGGAGTCACCTAAATGGCTGCTGCCTGACTGCTACTAGTACTGGTCTCACCACAGCTTCATGCTGCTGGGATACAGTGCTCCTGGGAAGTCACCTAAATGGCTGCTGCCTGACTGCTACTAGTACTGTACTGGTCTCACCACAGCTTCATGCTGCTGGGATACAATGCTCCTGGGGTGTCACCTAAATGACTGCTGCCTATTACTAGTACTGGTCTCACCACAGCTTCATGCTAATGGGATAAGATGCTCCTGGGGAGTCACCTAAATGGCTGCTGCCTGACTGCTACTAGTACTGGTCTCACCACAGCTTCATGCTGGGATACAGTGCTCCTGGGGAGTCACCTAAATGGCTGCTGCCTGACTGCTACTAGTACTGGTCTCACCACAGCTTCATGCTGTTGGGATACAGTGCTCCTGGGGAGTCACTTAAATGGCTGCTGCCTGACTGCTACTAGTACTGGTCTCACCACAGCTTCATGCTGCTGGGATACAGTGCTCCTGGGGAGTCACCTAAATGGCTGCTGCCTGACTGCTACTAGTACTGGTCTCACCACAGCTTCATGCTGCTGGGATACAGTGCTCCTGGGGAGTCACCTAAATGGCTGCTGCCTGACTGCTACTAGTACTGGTCTCACCACAGCTTCATGCTGCTGGGATACAATGCTCCTGGGGAGTCACTTAAATGCCTGCTGCCTGACTGTGACTAGTATTGGTCTCAGCACAGCTTCATGCTGCAGGGATACAGTGCTCATGGGGAGTCACCTAAATGGCTGCTGCCTGACTGCTACTAGTACTGGTCTCACCACAGCTTTATGCTGGGATACAGTGCTCCTGGGGAGTCACCTAAATGGCTGCTGCCTGACTGCTACTAGTACTGGTCTAACGACAGCTTCATGCTGCTAGGATACAATGCTCATGGCGAGTCATCGAAATGGCTCCTGCCAGACTGCTACTAGTACTGGTCTCACCACAGCTTCATGCTGCTGGGATACAATGCTCTTGGGGTGTCACCTAAATGGCTGCTGCCTGACTGCTACTAGTACTGGTCTCACCACAGCTTCATGCTGCTGGGATACAATGCTCCTGGGGAGTCACCTAAATGGCTGCTGCCTGACTGCTACTAGTACTGGTCTCACCACAGCTTCATGCTGCTGGGATACAATGCTCCTGGGGAGTCACCTAAATGGCTGCTGCCTGACTGCTACTAGTACTGGTCTCACCACAGCTTTATGCTGGGATACAGTGCTCCTGGGGAGTCACTTAAATGGCTGCTGCCTGACTGCGACTAGTATTGGTCTCAGCACAGCTTCATGCTGCAGGGATACAGTGCTCATGGGGAGTCACCTAAATGGCTGCTGCCTGACTGCTATTGTACTGGTCTCACCACAGCTTCACGCTGGGATACAGCACTCTTAGGGAGTACCCTAAATGGCTGCTGCCTGATTGCTACTAGTACTGGTCTCACCACAGCTTCATGCTGCTGGGATACAATGCTCTTGTTGTGTCACCTAAATGGCTGCTGCCTGACTGCTACTAGTTCTGGTCTCACCACAGCTTCAAGCTGCTGGGATACAGTGCTCCTGGGGTGTCACCTAAATGGCTGCTGCCTGACTGCTACTAGTACTGGTCTCACCACAGCTTCATGCTGCTGGGATACAGTGCTCCTGGGGAGTCACCTAAATGGCTGCTGCCTGACTGCTACTAGTACTGGTCTCACCACAGCTTCATGCTGCTGGGATACAGTGCTCCTGGGGTGTCACCTAAATGGCTGCTGCCTGACTGCTACTAGTACTGATATCACCACAGCTTCATGCTGCTGGGATACAATGCTCCTGGGGAGTCACCTAAATGGCTGCTGCCTGACTGCTACTAGTACTGATATCACCACAGCTTCATGCTGCTGGGATACAATGTTCCTGGGGAGTCACCTAAATGGCTGCTGCCTGATTGCTACTAGTACTGGAATCACCACAGCTTCATGCTGCATGGATAAAATCCTCCTGGGGAGTCACCTAAATGGCTGCTGCCTGACTGCTACTAGTACTGGTCTCACCACAGCTTCATGCTGCTGGGATACAATGCTCCTGGGGAGTCACCTAAATGGCTGCTGCCTGACTGCTACTAGTACTGATATCACCACAGCTTCATGCTGCTGGGATACAATGCTCCTGGGGAGTCACCTAAATGGCTGCTGCCTGACTGCTACTAGTACTGGTCTCACCACAGCTTCATGCTGCTGGGATACAGTGCTCCTGGGGAGTCACCTAAATGGCTGCTGCCTGACTGCTACTAGTACTGGTCTCACCACAGCTTCATGCTGCTGGGATACAATGCTCCTGGGGAGTCACCTAAATGGCTGCTGCCTGACTGCTACTAGTACTGGTCTCACCACAGCTTCATGCTGCTGGGATACAGTGCTCCTGGGGAGTCACCTAAATGGCTGCTGCCTGACTGCTACTAGTACTGTACTGGTCTCACCACAGCTTCATGCTGCTGGGATACAATGCTCCTGGGGAGTCACCTAAATGGCTGCTGCCTGACTGCTACTAGTACTGGTCTCACCACAGCTTCATGCTGCTGGGATACAGTGCTCCTGGGATGTCACCTAAATGGCTGCTGCCTGACTGCTACTAGTACTGGTCTCACCACAGCTTCATGCTGCTGGGATACAGTGCTCCTGGGGAGTCACCTAAATGGCTGCTGCCTGACTGCTACTAGTACTGGTCTCACCACAGCTTCATGCTGCTGGGATACAATGCTCCTGGGGAGTCACCTAAATGGCTGCTGCCTGACTGCTACTAGTACTGGTCTCACCACAGCTTCATGCTGCTGGGATACAATGCTCCTGGGGAGTCACCTAAATGGCTGCTGCCTGACTGCTACTAGTACTGGTCTCACCACAGCTTCATGCTGCTGGGATACAGTGCTCCTGGGGAGTCACCTAAATGGCTGCTGCCTGACTGCTACTAGTACTGGTCTCACCACAGCTTCATGCTGCTGGGATACAATGCTCCTGGGAGTCACCTAAATGGCTGCTGCCTGACTGCTACTAGTACTGGTCTCACCACAGCTTCATGCTGCTGGGATACAGTGCTCCTGGGGAGTCACCTAAATGGCTGCTGCCTGACTGCTACTAGTACTGGTCTCACCACAGCTTCATGCTGCTGGGATACAGTGCTCCTGGGGAGTCACCTAAATGGCTGCTGCCTGACTGCTACTAGTACTGGTCTCACCACAGCTTCATGCTGCTGGGATACAGTGCTCCTGGGGAGTCACCTAAATGGCTGCTGCCTGACTGCTACTAGTACTGGTCTCACCACAGCTTCATGCTGCTGGGATACAATGCTCCTGGGGAGTCACCTAAATGGCTGCTGCCTGACTGCTACTAGTACTGGTCTCACCACAGCTTCATGCTGCTGGGATACAATGCTCCTGGGGAGTCACCTAAATGGCTGCTGCCTGACTGCTACTAGTACTGGTCTCACCACAGCTTCATGCTGCTGGGATACAATGCTCCTGGGGAGTCACCTAAATGGCTGCTGCCTGACTGCTACTAGTACTGGTCTCACCACAGCTTCATGCTGCTGGGATACAGTGCTCCTGGGGAGTCACCTAAATGGCTGCTGCCTGACTGCTACTAGTACTGGTCTCACCACAGCTTCATGCTGCTGGGATACAGTGCTCCTGGGGAGTCACCTAAATGGCTGCTGCCTGACTGCTACTAGTACTGGTCTCACCACAGCTTCATGCTGGGATACAGCACCCTTAGGGAGTACCCTAAATGGCTGCTGCCTGATTGCTACTAGTACTGGTCTCACCACAGCTTCATGCTGCTGGGATACAATGCTCCTGGGGAGTCACCTAAATGGCTGCTGCCTGACTGCTACTAGTACTGGTCTCACCACAGCTTCATGCTGCTGGGATACAATGCTCCTGGGAGTCACCTAAATGGCTGCTGCCTGACTGCTACTAGTACTGGTCTCACCACAGCTTCATGCTGCTGGGATACAGTGCTCCTGGGGAGTCACCTAAATGGCTGCTGCCTGACTGCTACTAGTACTGGTCTCACCACAGCTTCATGCTGCTGGGATACAATGCTCCTGGGAGTCACCTAAATGGCTGCTGCCTGACTGCTACTAGTACTGGTCTCACCACAGCTTCATGCTGCTGGGATACAATGCTCCTGGGGAGTCACCTAAATGGCTGCTGCCTGACTGCTACTAGTACTGGTCTCACCACAGCTTCATGCTGCTGGGATACAATGCTCCTGGGGAGTCACCTAAATGGCTGCTGCCTGACTGCTACTAGTACTGGTCTCACCACAGCTTCATGCTGCTGGGATACAGTGCTCCTGGGGAGTCACCTAAATGGCTGCTGCCTGACTGCTACTAGTACTGGTCTCACCACAGCTTCATGCTGCTGGGATACAATGCTCCTGGGGAGTCACCTAAATGGCTGCTGCCTGACTGCTACTAGTACTGGTCTCACCACAGCTTCATGCTGCTGGGATACAGTGCTCCTGGGGAGTCACCTAAATGGCTGCTGCCTGACTGCTACTAGTACTCGTCTCACCACAGCTTCATGCTTCTGGGATACAGTGCTCCTGGGATGTCACCTAAATGGCTGCTGCCTGACTGCTACTAGTACTGTTCTCACCACAGCTTTATGCTGCTGGGGAGTCACCTAAATGGCTGCTGCCTGTCTGCTACTAGTACTGGTCTCACCACAGCTTCATGCTGCTGGGATACAGTGCTCCTGGGGAGTCACCTAAATGGCTGCTGCCTGACTGCTACTAGTACTGGTCTCACCACAGCTTCATGCTGCTGGGATACAATGCTCCTGGGGAGTCACCTAAATGGCTGCTGCCTGACTGCTACTAGTACTGGTCTCACCACAGCTTCATGCTGCTGGGATACAGTGCTCCTGGGGAGTCATCTAAATGGCTGCTGCCTGACTGCTTCTAGTACTGTACTGGTCTCACCACAGCTTCATGCTGCTGGGATACAGTGCTCCTGGGGAGTCACCTAAATGGCTGCTGCCTGACTGCTACTAGTACTGGTCTCACCACAGCTTCATGCTGCTGGGATACAATGCTCCTGGGGAGTCACCTAAATGGCTGCTGCCTGACTGCTACTAGTACTGGTCTCACCACAGCTTCATGCTGCTGGGATACAGTGCTCCTGGGAGTCACCTAAATGGCTGCTGCCTGACTGCTACTAGTACTGGTCTCACCACAGCTTCATGCTGCTGGGATACAGTGCTCCTGGGGAGTCACCTAAATGGCTGCTGCCTGACTGCTACTAGTACTGGTCTCACCACAGCTTCATGCTGCTGGGATACAGTGCTCCTGGGGTGTCACCTAAATGGCTGCTGCCTGACTGCTACTAGTACTGGTCTCACCACAGCTTCATGCTGCTGGGATACAGTGCTCCTGGGGAGTCACCTAAATGGCTGCTGCCTGACTGCTACTAGTGCTGGTCTCACCACAGCTTCATGCTTCTAGAATACAATGCTCCAGGGGGTCACCAAAATGGCTGCTGCCTGACTGCTACTAGTACTGGTCTCACCACAGCTTCATGCTGGGATACAGTGCTCCTTGGGAGTCACTTAAATGGCTGCTGTCTGACTGCTACTAATACTGGTCTCACCACAGCTTCATGCTGCTGGGATACAGTGCTCCTGGGAGTCACCTAAATGGCTGCTGCCTGACTGCTACTAGTACTGGTCTCACCACAGCTTCATGCTGCTGGGATACAATGCTCCTGGGGAGTCACCTAAATGGCTGCTGCCTGACTGCTACTAGTACTGGTCTCACCACAGCTTCATGCTGCTGGGATACAGTGCTCCTGGGGAGTCACCTAAATGGCTGCTGCCTGACTGCTACTAGTACTGGTCTCACCACAGCTTCATGCTGCTGGGATACAATGCTCCTGGGGAGTCACCTAAATGGCTGCTGCCTGACTGCTACTAGTACTGGTCTCACCACAGCTTCATGCTGCTGGGATACAGTGCTCCTGGGATGTCACCTAAATGGCTGCTGCCTGACTGCTACTAGTACTGGTCTCACCACAGCTTCATGCTGCTGGGATACAGTGCTCCTGGGGAGTCACCTAAATGGCTGCTGCCTGACTGCTACTAGTACTGGTCTCACCACAGCTTCATGCTGCTGGGATACAATGCTCCTGGGGAGTCACCTAAATGGCTGCTGCCTGACTGCTACTAGTACTGGTCTCACCACAGCTTCATGCTGCTGGGATACAGTGCTCCTGGGGAGTCACCTAAATGGCTGCTGCCTGACTGCTACTAGTACTGGTCTCAACACAGCTTCATGCTGCTGGGATACAATGCTCCTCGGGAGTCACCTAAATGGCTGCATCCTGCTACTCACACTGGTCTCACCACAGCTTCATGCTTTTGGGTTACAGTGCTCCTGAGGAGACAACTAAATGGCTGCTGCCTGACTGCTACTAGTACTGGTCTCACCACAGCTTCATGCTGCTGGGATACAATGCTCCTGGGGAGTCACCTAAATGGCTGCTGCCTGACTGCTACTAGTACTGGTCTCACCACAGCTTCATGCTGCTGGGATACAGTGCTCCTGGGGAGTCACCTAAATGGCTGCTGCCTGACTGCTACTAGTACTGGTCTCACCACAGCTTCATGCTGCTGGGATACAATGCTCCTGGGGAGTCACCTAAATGGCTGCTGCCTGACTGCTACTAGTACTGGTCTCACCACAGCTTCATGCTGCTGGGATACAATGCTCCTGGGGAGTCACCTAAATGGCTGCTGCCTGACTGCTACTAGTACTGGTCTCACCACAGCTTCATGCTGCTGGGATACAATGCTCCTGGGGAGTCACCTAAATGGCTGCTGCCTGACTGCTACTAGTACTGGTCTCACCACAGCTTCATGCTGCTGGGATACAATGCTCCTGGGGAGTCACCTAAATGGCTGCTGCCTGACTGCTACTAGTACTGGTCTCACCACAGCTTCATGCTGCAGGGATACAATGCTCCCTGGGAGTCACCTAAATAGCTGCTGCCTGACTGCTACTAGTACTGGTCTCACCACAGCTTCATGCTGCTGGGATACAATGCTCCTGGGGAGTCACCTAAATGGCTGCTGCCTGACTGCTACTAGTACTGGTCTCACCACAGCTTCATGCTGCTGGGATACAATGCTCCTGGGGAGTCACCTAAATGGCTGCTGCCTGACTGCTACTAGTACTGGTCTCACCACAGCTTCATGCTGCTGGGATACAATGCTCCTGGGGAGTCACCTAAATGGCTGCTGCCTGACTGCTACTAGTACTGGTCTCACCACAGCTTCATGCTGCTGGGATACAATGCTCCTGGGAGTCACCTAAATGGCTGCTGCCTGACTGCTACTAGTACAGATATCACCACAGCTTCATGCTGCAGGGATGCAATGCTCCCTGGGAGTCACCTAAATGGCTGCTGCCTGACTGCTACTAGTACTGGTCTCACCACAGCTTCATGCTGCTGGGATACAATGCTCCTGGGGAGTCACCTAAATGGCTGCTGCCTGACTGCTACTAGTACTGGTCTCACCACAGCTTCATGCTGCTGGGATACAATGCTCCTGGAACGTCACCTAATTGGCTGCTGCCTAACAGCTACTAGTACTGGTCTCACCACAGCTTCATTCTAATGGGATAATACCCCGTCAAAAGGGTGCCTGAGCCATTTTAAAATCTGCTGCTGGATCAAGCTCCTGGGTGTCCCTAAATGGCTCCCTGCCCTATATGTCTCCACCTTTGCTACTGGAAAGGGTTTTTGGG